>NC_090732.1:102827323-103120684 GCF_036898095.1 Palaemon carinicauda
AATTGATAAATTTTGGAAGGTCAAGGTCACAGTGAAGCAAAATGTCCAATTCACATAATCAGCCACAAGTTTTGACATCGTTGTCATAGAGACTTCAAACTTGGTTCATATTTAAGTGTATGAAAATCTACGCCAATTAATACAGTTATGGTCAAGGTCAAGGCCGAGAAATAAGCTGCTGCGGTGGAGGTTTGCGTTCTACTTAGGGCCCCTGTAGTTTAGAAACGAATCTATAAGTGTGATATGTATGCTAAAGTAAACTCTGTATGATGTAAAACATGCAAAATTAGAGTGAATGAAATCCTTTCTTATATTGCCTGTATTATTGATATTATCATCACCTCTGCCAGCAAAATTGGTAGGTTATGTTTTTGAGCAGCTTCCTTGCCACAATTTCAATTGTAGAGTAATGAAACTTGCAGGGATTAACTTTTATGTAAAAATCTTGAAATTAAGTTTTGGAAGGTCAAGGTCTAACAAAATTTCCAATTCACTTAATCAGCCGTAAGTTTGGACGTTGTCATAGAGACTTCAAACTTGGTTCATATTTGAGTGTATGAAAATCCATGCCAATTAATACAGGTTAAGGTCGAAGGGCAAGATCAAGCAAAAGGTCAGATTCTTGGCCACAATTTTTATTGTAAAGTAATGAAACTTGCTGGGATTTTAAACTTTTATGTAAAGTGCTGGAAATGATTAAATTTTGGAAGGTCAAGGGTCAAAGTCACGGAGGAGCAAAACATCTAAAGCCAGTCCAAAAGGTCGAGAAATAAGCAGCCTTGGCAGAAGTCTGCACTCTGAGTGCTTTTCTAGCTAGTATGATTATTACCGGGTAAGCTACAACCTTAGTTGGATAAGCAGGGTGCCATAAGCCCAAAAGGTCTAACAGGTAAAATAACTCAGTGAGGAAAGGAAGAAAGGAAAGTGATAAGATAGTGTGCATAAGTGTAACCTCAGACAAGAGAACTCTACCCCAAGACAGAGAAAAACAATGGTATAAAGGGTTTGGCACTACCCAAGACTAAAGAACAAAAGTTTGATTTAGGTGTGTCCTCCCAGAAGAGCTGCTTACCATAGTTAGAGTCTCTTTTACCCTTAGCCAAGGGAGAGCAGCCACCGAACAATTACATGCAGTAGTTAATCCCTGAGTGAATGAATTTTTCAGTAATCTTGTTTCTGTCAGGTACATGAAGAAAGAGGAGAATGTGTAAAGAATAAGCTAGACTGTTCAGTATATGTAGGTAAAGCTAAAATGACTCGTAACCGGAGAGGGATCCAATGTAGTACTACAGCATCTGGCCAGTCATAGAACCCAATAACTCAAGCAATAGTATCTCAATGTGTGGTTGGTGCCTTTGCCAACCAACAATCTACATATCTAAATTTGTTAAACCCTAGTTTAGATTCCCTTTAGGTTTTTTTTTTTTTTACATATGTGGTATATGGATGGATTTAGTTGCTCTTAGAAGAGAGGAAAGGGCTAGGCTGGAAGAGATCTTAATCTTGTAATTAACATAGTTGAGCCAAGTGATTAAGGTGGTGTGATGTTCACTTCTAGTCTTAAGACATGATCTTAAAATACAACACTTGAGGTAATAGAATAATACCATTTACTTCTGAACTGTAGATTTTAGTAGATATTGGAAAAATCTAGGGTATTTTAGGCAACCCTTTATTTTCTCAAACATATCAGAAACTTTGTAACCCTGTAATTTATGCAGGTGATAAGTATCTCAAACAAGAATTTAGTGCCTGAGAAGCTGGAAAACCAAAACTGTAGAAAAGATTAAATTATGAAATTTAGTTCATTAGAATTGCATGAGTTCTTAAAGCATAGCTCTCAATATTTTCTCTAGGAATGTATTTGAGATCAATGAAACTCATGAATAGTTCAAATCAGAACAAAAAAAAAAAACTGTTGATTATTTTTACGATAAAGGATTGTCATAAATGAAAATAAAAATTTGGGTACATTTAGCAATGTTGAAAAACTCCAATGGTATAGTTGGCATAACAAAGTCATGATTGTTGGAAATGTGTTTATTATGATTTATATGTTCATCTAGTTGCAGGCAGCATTGGTAACACTTTCAGTTTGCTAATGCTGGCTTTTACTGCTACATGGTGCAGTTACCAGATGTCTCCTTAGCTTGCTATGAGTATAACAAAATACTGAACTTGGAGGGAATTATGCAACTATACTATAAACTGCAGGTTATTTAAGATAAATAATCGAGAAGGTTTGTGACTACAAAACAATGAGATTCATGACTGGAGTGGAACAAGATCATATTGCAAATATAAAGTTGGAAGAGTCTACAGAGGATAATAAACATGTACTGAGATCTAAAAGATTTAGATGATTTAAATAGAAAAA
This sequence comes from Palaemon carinicauda, assembly GCF_036898095.1. Classification (NCBI taxonomy): domain Eukaryota; kingdom Metazoa; phylum Arthropoda; class Malacostraca; order Decapoda; family Palaemonidae; genus Palaemon; species Palaemon carinicauda. Next base: position 102,829,701 of record NC_090732.1, read on the forward strand.
CCAAAGAATATTTAGTGGGAAAAGTACTGTATTAGATAAGGAAGTATCTAAAAAACGATCGGCAGGAAGGCCCAGAAAATCAATGTTCGCAAAGATGAGGAGGTGGGAGAAGTCTATGAAAGCTTCACCTTTGTTCACCAGAATGATGGTCAGCTGTTACATCTGGGGGGGAAAATAGGTTTTAAGGAATCTGAAGGTCTTCCTGAATTGGTAAAGAAGATTCGATCTATACAGTATTTACTTCCAGAACCAACTTCAACTACCAAGCTGGTAAGATGATCATAGTTGGTTATCACAGGAAGCTTGGTGGCCAGCAATTCTAAATCTTATACATCTGTCAGGGAAATGGACTAAATAAGAATAAACTCTTCATATCAAATGCATGGAACTTTTAGCAGTATTCAAGGCCCTTAAGGATCACGAACCTCTGGTTATATGAATTATTGTGCTTGTTTTAAAATGCTTACATTTGGAACCAAGAGAACAAGGGCATATTCCCTATAGCCTACTGGATAGAGGTGTTTTTGACTGCCGGTAATTTGAGAGAAATATACCTTCTTTTTCAGTTTACTCTGGGAAAATTAACATCTTAAAAGAAGGTCAGTTAGGCAGTAAAAATCTGAGTTTTCCTAACAAATACAGTAGTTTCTACATCTGTCAGTGTGTATAATTTTGGAATTGTTTGTGATGACCAAACATAGATATGTTTGCAACATCTCTTTAACAAAAAAAGGGTATAGGTGATTCGTTCTCCAATTTGATATGCCTTTTCATTGATTGCCATGATTTGCCGGTGAATAAAACAGTTCCATTAGCATGGAAAGTAAATGCCCTTTTACAGAGCTGGTTGAATCTGGATCTATACTGTACTCCTTTCCACCGTTTGCCATGATTCATCAGGTGATAAACAAGTTCAAGGTGCCTCGAACAAAAGGAGGACTCTATTGGCACTATTTTGGCCCCAAAGAAAATGGTTCACTAATCTGTAGCCTGTGTTTTGGAGTGTCCAAGGGAAACTTTCCACTTTATTATCGGAAGAAAACAGTTTTTGTGGTTCTCTATTGTATAATATCATGATATCTATCATAGGTTTGAGAAGACAGTCTACTAATAATCTATCAAAAAGAATGGAATGTTTATTGTGATTAGTGCTAGTCAAGAATGTGTCTATGACTAGAACAGATTTGGAAAATGGTTAAATTTTTACATTTCCTATTTCATAAAAAAAAACTTTCCTTTTCATCTATCAATGGTTATAGATCTATGATTAATGCTGTAGGCCTACTCAAACATCTAGCATTAGATTTATCCATTTTAGATATTGTTTGGGTGTGTTTGTCTTTTAGTATTGTAGGGTATCCAATAATCACATTATTTTATCTAGATTTAGTATTGAAATATAAAAATGATTTGCACTTTAAACTTCTGGAATTATATTTGATTAAAGATCTAACATCTAAGACACTTCTCAAGTTGATATTGACATGAGGTAAATGCACGAATGAACAAAAAGCACTTCCTTATAATTTAGCCTTTAGAAAAAAAAATAAGATTGTCATATTGCTTCTGCTACATTCAGAGTTGAGAATGATTTAAAACTAAAGGTTTGCCAGAGTTGTTTCAAATTCCCTCTTGAGAAAAAGAAATTTGTATTACATCTGAAAATAGGTATCTCTATTCAGTGACAGTTGCTGATTATCATTTAGACAAGAATACAAGCATTAGAGATAATATCCTTAATGTTAAGCTGGATTAGAATTCCAAATTGTCCTCTGTCCAAATAAGTAATGTGTTTTCTTGTTGAAAGTTATCTCAGGGAGGCTGATAAAAAGTTGAATTTTATTCTAATGAAAGACTTGAAGGTTAGGGCTCATGATATTAGAAGGTCAGTTACATCTTTTATTGTTTTCAAAAATCTTTCTTTGGAAAGGGTTTTAGCAGCAGCTCAATTGTCCAAAATTGGTATTTGCTAAATATTATCTTAAAGAATCCTGGTTTGCCTTTCAAGATTGCAGGCTTTCAAGTTCTTTAGTGCCTGCTGGTGATATTTAATTACAGTTGGTTTATTTTTCAATTTGTTGAATTTAATTAATTTAGATTAAATTCTTTTAAGTTATATAATTTTTTTTTGGGGGGGGGATAATTTCAACTTCAAGTCTTAAAGACAAAAGATGGTATGTCATACCTAAGCCATAGTTATTGCCATTAGGAACTATATTGTCTCATTGTGACTATATGTCTAATCCTGTATGAAGGAAAGAAAAGTGGAACTTTCTAGTTTTAGTGGTAAACAACAGTGTTAAAGGAGCTTTTGAGAGAAGCCATGTGAACATCGAGTAGGTATAGAAATAGATAAAATTCCATTTGTTATGCCTGGTGAACAACTTCTCCATCTGCCTTGCCTCTGCACGTTTTGGTGATGTCAAGATATTTATGAGTTAAAAGTGTGGTCAACTTCCAAGTTATACGTTTTTTTTTGGCATATGTTCCCCAAAAAGTGTTAGATGTTAATTCATAGATGGTGTCGTGAGACTGTTAATTCATAGATGGTGTCGTGAGACCGCTAACCTCTTAAAGGTAGGGGATATGAGGAAAGGAGAAAAAGTTTTTTTTTTTTTATCAAGCAATTGGGAAGCTGTAGCTTTGCAAAGGTAATCTTGATGACCGTCAGGTATGTATTGAAGTAATAAATTTGATTTCCGTTTTAAGATTAGGTTATTAGTTGCTCTATACTTGTAAAGCTTCTTATAATTGCTTTGTATTTAAAGAACATCATGATTCTTAAAGTTTAATGCAATTTAAGGCTGTTTTTTTTGTATTTTCATCCCATATACAGCACTGATATAGTTCCCCAAAGTTTTGCTATGATAAGATCGTATTTATTTTAAATTTTCTTTTTATATACTTTCAGGCTTGCCATTGCTGGTGCAACGCAGTATTGCCCGCCAAATACAACTTATTGAAATTATTGGCAAGGGGAGATTTGGAGAAGTTTGGCGGGGAAGATGGCGTGGGGAGTATGTAGCAGTCAAGATATTTTCTTCCAGGTAAGCTTCCTCTATAACTTGTTAATCCATTTAAATTTAATAATGGGAAGTATTTAACTAGGAGTTAGCATAGTTTTCTAAATATATGCTCTCAAAGTATGTTGACACTATGTATTTGTTGTGAGAGTTCCACTGGAAAGAAATTTGTTGTTTGCTTAAGGGGACCGTCCGCCATGGTGTTTTGACATACCAACTTTCAGAAATCAAAAATTGTTTTATTACTCTCCGGGCCCCTGGCCCATCGGACGGGTTATGAAGAGTCCTCCGATTCATCGGTTGCTACAACCCCCTATTCCTCGGAAGGAGAAAGCCGGAGGAATTACCGACGGAAGCGTGAGAGATCCCGGAGGAGGCACTCCCATTCTCGGCCACATTCCAGGTCTCGACACGGGAGGAGACGCTCCAGGTCTCCTAGGAGAAAATTTAGGAGGAGCAGATCACTAGAGGAGGAATGGGTGGTCATCCCCCGCAGTAAGCTCGTGGCCCTTACTTCGGTCCCGAGCACTTCAGGCTGGCGACCCAGAGTCAAGTCACCAGGAAGGTTCTCCTCCAGCCACAAGCTAGAACCACGGAGTGACCCGGCCTCGCGGACCTCCTCTGACAGGCGTAAGACCGCGAGGGTTCTGACTCAATCTGCCCAGCGGAGGGAGTCGCCCCCTCGTACAGGTAGCCTCGTCGTGCCCTCGAAAGTGGCACCACGGACCCTGGAGAAGGAGAGACGGCTTCCTCCATCGGGCAAGCCCACGGAAGCCGCGTCCTCCATAACTAAGGACAGACAGAGGACGGAGCCCCTCGCCGCCATGGCAATGCCCGTCCTGCGTCCAGAGCCTTACGCGGAGGCATCCGCCTGTGGGATTCCCTCTAGAGAAGTAGGCTGCCAGACGGAGGACATCGACGACGACGTGGAGGGCGCCCCAGCGGAGGACTCGGCTTACAGGAGGGTGATAGGCCTCATTAGACGACACCATTGCATTGAGGAGCCTGAACCCTCTGACGAGGATCCCTGGCACTCTAGCCTCAATAGACTAATGGAGGACCCCGCCCAGCGGAGGACTCCGTTGGCTCTTCCAGTGGCCAGAGACGTGAGGCTCGGTAGAGCTCACATCAACAAGATTGTGTCTGGCAATGCAGAGGCCCCAAGTCTCAGAGCCCCTCGAAGTTGCTCCAGGGACTGAGGTCCCAGAGTAAATTCTACCTTCCGGAGGGTCAACGTCCAGGGACCTGCAAATTGGAACCCTCCCAGTCAGAGGCAACTATGATGGAGGAGATGGCAAAAGACCTAGCGAATGTCTCCTCTTGGCTAGATTGGTGGGCCTCCACCCTCGTAAGTGTTCAATCCTCCTACGACCTTTCAGTTCCGGGGAATTAGGCTCTCCTGAAGGAGCTAATCATCTCGGGAGGTAGGGCATTAAAGTTCTTGTCCTACCAGTCTCTAGCCCAATCAGCCAACTGGGTACTCAGGAGGAGACACACTGTCCTGAGCAAGCTGTCGAGGAGGATACCGGACAGGGAAGCGAGGGCCCTGAGAAGCCTGCCCCTATGGGAAGACGTCCTCTTTCCCCTGAAGGAGGCAGAGGAGATCATGGAAAAGGTCTTGAAGAGGAAAGAGGTGAGTGTTCCTAGACCTCGAAGCATTGAAGAGGCCCATCCACAGGAGGCCCGCGTCCACGACAATCCTAGATCCCTCCGCCTTCACGCGTTTAGGTTATCGAGCGTCTCCTGAGGAAGGAAAGCTATTCAGCTAGAACGGCCGAAAGGATGTCGGGATATCTGAGGCGTTTATCGGCAGCGGTGTACCAAGCTAAGTGGACCACCTTTACGAAGTGGTGCTCCTCCAGAAACATCAAGCCGTTGAGGGCCTCTTTTCCGGACATTGCGGACTTCCTGGTACATCTCAGGGATGTAGTCGGTATGTCGATCCCGGCCATCAAAGGAGTCTGTGCAGCTTTAGGACAAGTCTTCCTACTGAAGGGCATCGATCTGGGTTCCTCGAGACATATCTCAATGCTCATCAAGAGCTTCAAACAAGCATGTCCCCCTCGAGCCGTCAGGGTGCCGCAGTGGGATGTGGCGAGGGTCCTGAAGATGTTAAGTGAACCCCCGTTCGAACCCCTGAAAGACATAGTGGACAGGGACCTCACCCTCAAAACTGCCTTCTTGTTGGCACTGGCATCAGCTAAGAGAGTGGGTGAGATTCACGGGCTGTCTTACGAGGTCTCACACGCGAAGGGTTGGCGTGAGATTTCCCTCAAGTTCGTCGAGGACTTGAGGTTGCGTCCTGTCAGATCCATAAGGAAATACCTGGAGAGGACTTGCAATCTCCGTCCTGGTATCAAGAGCCTTTTTGTCTCCACAGGTACAGTGAAAAAGCCGGTTTCGAAGAACACTATCTCCTTCTGGCTAAGACAGGTGATTATCAGGGCCTATAGTAGTGCAGGCGTTCCCCTGCCGGGAAAACCCAGGCCCCATGACATTAGGGGTCTAAGTACCTTCCTAGCTTTCGAAAGGAACATGGCAGTGGCGCACATCCTAAGAGCAGGCAGCTGGTCTAACCAGTCTACCTTCACAACGCACTACCTGAAGGAATGCTCAAGAAAGTCCCTAGACGGGTTCTCTATAGGAACAGCCATCTCCGCGCTCCAAGCGATTTAACGGTGTAGCCCCAGGTACAATCCTGGGTAGTAAGACCAAGAGACACAGGTTCGTTTCCTTAAAAAACCCCTTGTTCTTCCTTCCCCCTCTTTCCCTTGGAGATGGACTCAGGTAGAGCCTGCACAAGACCTCAAGTCACATCATCATCAAAGGACACGTCTCCGAGAAATTCTTGCACAGGTGAGTTACTAAGACGCTAACATGAGCTCTTTGTGTAGTTTTCTCCTACGTTTCGTTTTCTGTCCGTCTCTGAACCTAGCCCCCTATCTAGGTTCCATTGCATCCTGCCTAGCTAGATCTAGGGGTCAAGGAGGACAATCCCACCTTTTAAAGTGTAAGTCTCCTAAGAAAGTAGTTCGAGGTAAGTTTCCGTGTTGGAACAAATCACAAATTTTAAGTAATTTGTATTTTTCCTAACATACTTACCTCGAACTACTTTCGGGTAATGGCCCGCCCTTCCGTCCCCGAGTGTCTTCCTGACCCTTTAAGTAATTAAACAACCAAGAACTTACTGAGGGTCGAGACCCAAGCTAACACGCTCCCTGACCCGGGACTAGCCTCAGGGCACGTATCCTTCCGCCTGAGGTTAGCCTTCACAGAAAACAGAAGTAGGGTAAACTACACAAAACTCTGATCAGATGAGGAGATATCCAGGTACTCATAAGAAAGTAGTTCGAGGTAAGTATGTTAGGAAAAATACAAATTACTTAAAATTTGTGATGTTCCAAATAAATATTCCTCATCAAAATTAAAGGAAAATTATAAAAGATTTTGACTATAGAAGAGGTAACTGGATACAACTGAAGGAATAGGCTACACCAAGAATTTAAAATACGATACAACAGGGAACATACACAATGGAACTCTTTTATAGAAATATATAAAGAATAAAGGGCTAAATGTATACCGCATAGAAAAATGTTACCAAATTAAACTCCACTACCCAAATGGTCCAACAGAGAAAGTCAATGCAATAAGGAACAGAGACAGGAAACATAAATCAATGGGTCCACAGTTTTCAATTTGTGAAATTTCCAAGCACAAAAATTTAGGCAGAAATGTAAATAAATGAGTTAAAATGCCAAGATTAATAATGAGAAAAGAGTGGCTTCAGCTATTAAAGAAACCACGAAAGTTTTTTCTTTTGTCTATTCTATTTACCAAGGCACTTCACCAAAAAAACAGAAGAAAACCAATTAAAAACCACTTGTTCCATCACTCTATACAAACCCTTGCTATTTATAGGGATATTACTGTTGGCGTAGCTGAAAGACGAGCCATAAGACATAGGAAGGATAACTACCCCAACTGCTAGTTAGCGGGAGGAGTGCTGGGTAGCCAGCCACCTCGCTCACTCACACACCTGGGCTTAGGACCCACTCTGTTTTTGTCTCGGGTAGAGTGCGGACATTGCCGCTCTCTCCCTCTATTGACTTGCCATTGACCTTAATATTTTTTAATAAAGAAAAAAAAATTTCTTAAATAATTCTTTTTCTTTTGCAGTGTCTTTGTGTGTTGCTCTTGTCGGCCTCATGCACACTTGTCCTGGACCAGAGGGCCACTCTTGCAGTACCTTTATGTCCTCCATGGAGACAGACCCGCACCACCTGTGTCCGTCCTGTAGAGGTCGGCGGTGTGATCAGGACGACACTTTTCCTGAATGCTGGGAGTGATCTGATTCCCAGTGAGAGAGGCTTGGGCATGGGCACGAAAAGAAGTCCAAGAGAGATTCTTCATCTTCAGGCTCTTCCTTGAAGTCAAAGAACCCTTGGAATTCTTCTTTGACTGAAAAATCTTCAACTGGGTGCCAAGAAGAAGGAAACATCTGCTTCCTTGGAGGGGGATCCTTCTCCGTCGAGCGCAGCCCCTGACGACCCCAGAGTTGCTGACGGTTTATCTGCTTTGCTGCCATCTGCTAATGCTGAAGACGGCGCTCCCCCCCCCCCCTTGCTGAGCCAACTTTTCCATCGGGGATGGAGCAATGTCTGAGGCGAGTCTTGCCTTCAGGCGGTCATCTCTCTCGCTCGCGAGTGAAAATCCCCAGAGATCTTATGTTCCTGAGACCTTCCAAAAACCATGTGTTGTCTCTGACTCTGTAAGGTCAGGTTCGCTCTCCAGAGGAGCCTCTTAAGACTTTTTCCTTTAGTTGTTCATCAGGCTTCAGAGTTTTTAACTCCTCGCCACGCTGGACATTCTCCCCCCCCCCCCCCTCCGGTAAGTAGACATCTTTACAGCTGAGGCTTCCGGCTCTCATCACACGTTAGCTGTTCATCATCTGTCAGCTGCGCGTTACTCATCAGCTGTTCATTACTTGTTTGCTGCACTTGAATCACCAGCTTTTTATTACTTGTTTGCTGCGCTTGAATCACCAGCTTTTCATTACTTGTTTGCTGTGCTTGAATCACCAGCTTTTCATTACTTGTTTGCTGCACTTTAATCACCAGCTTTTCATTACTTGTTTGCTGCGCTTGAATCACCAGCTTTGCATTACTTGTTTGCTGCGCTTGAATCACCAGCTTTTCATTACTTGTTTGCTGTGCTTGAATCACCCTATACTTGTCACTCATCTCCGGAATACAGTAACAAGAATCACCTCGTGACTGTAGCCATGTGATTCGTTATTTTCACTCGTCACCGAGAGACCCTCTCTCCTTATGAGACTACCATCAGTCTCACTATCATCAGATGCATGAGAGTCAATCATCAGACCATCAAGTCTCTCCCAGAGCTTGCAGGTCAACACCTCGACATTCGCCATCTCGCCGCTCATCAACTCTTCGTTTGTCCTCACATCGGTCATCTAAACAGACTGCCCCACCTGCTCCCATGCAAGTTTGCAAGTGCCTCTCACCAAGGGGCCATCACTTGCTAGATCAGCTCACCCCGCGTGAACGTCGTGGTGACGATTCCCTACGTGACATATGTCGGATACAGGACAGACGGCTAAGGGAAGCAGCAAAGCAGCCTACTGCCCCCGAAAGAACAACGCTGGGCAAATGCCCCAGCGGTCAGAATGATGCCTGATCCACCAGGTAAGAATGCTAACACTTTCTTTCAAGCTCCCAGACCTAAGGCCTCTGGCTTCCCAAAGGATCCTCCGGTCAGTACTGCAAGTGGGAGGGAACCCATTTGGCTTGATGCACTGGTTAACGCAGTGTGACAGGCATTCGCCGGGGTTCTCCCCCGTACTCGGTCAATGGCCAGTACGCCTAAGATTCCCCTGATGACATCAAACCTCCTCCTCCTCCTCCTCCTCCCCCCCCCCCCCCCCCCCCCCCGGTTCTTCTCCTCCTTCTGACACCAGGAGTTCAGAAGTGTCAGCCATACCGAGACCCTCTTCACAGGAGATTCCTCTCTCCCCCCTTTAGAGGAAACAGATAGAGGAGATTACTCCGCAAGTACGTGTGGCATCGGTATGACCAGCTGGGAAAAGGATAAGGGTTAGGCTCTCTTTGATGTACTCATTCCACCTCACTCCCATGAAAATGGTTCCTCCAGAACTCCTTCCTCCATCTCAGCCACACGTCATTCCTCCCTCCAGGGTGGACCAACGTCCCCTCAGGGAAGAGTTCGCCTCAAAGCCATCTCAATTGGAGGAATACCTTCCCCTTGCAGGGAACCAAAGGACTTAAAGACCATGCCTAAGTCCTCGGCAGGAGCTCCTGCATCTCAGCAAGAAAGGTCGAGAAGTCTCTTCTCCCAGTAGACTTCGACCCACCTCGGCTTCCTATGTGTGATAGCTCACAGGTGGATGAGCATTTTGAGTTTGAGGACGACTGCTTGCCTAGAGCCGCTAGCTGAAGCTGACACAGGCAGAGCAGAAGGAGTCGGAGAATGCCTTAGGGCAGGTTTTGGCCTGTATGAGAGCCATCAACAGCTTGTCAAATCCAGCAACAGCCCCTCAGGATGGCAAGAACATGGTCCTAGACTATGTCTATGCCATTTAGACTCCTGAGGGCCAGGGCCAGAAGGCAATCTCACAAACTCCTCTAGCTTTCTCCGAGCAGGCTCCTCCTCGAAACTCTTTCTGCTGCCGTTGTGCAGCAGGGGATGTACTACCAGGATAACAACGAGCCTATTCCGGCCATGCCTCTAGACCACTCTATAGAGGCACTAAACAGAGGAGTCCTCTTTGAGAGACTGTTGGGTCTCTCAGTCTCCTCCTGGTCTTCGGAGATCATTAACCAAGAGAGGATTGTGAAGTACGCCATGCAGGCTACCTGTGGTTAGGTTCTGTGGGCCACTTGATCAGGATTGAGGACTGGTCACAGGAGTCCACCAGGAGGTCGATGGAGACCTTTCTATAGCCCAGTACCAGGACAATCGAGTTCCTCTTTCCCCAGGTGGTAAACCTGTGGGTGAACACCATCCTCAAACATCAGGACTCGATAGTGGAAAGGTTCCATCTGCAAATCCCACAAGCTGAGGTGTCCAGGCTGAGAAACTCCACTTTCAAGGGGAGTGCCCTGTTTGAGCTGGAAGATGTCGATCAGGTAGTGGAGAAATGGAGGAAGTCTAACCAGTTATCACTTTTCCAGAGGGCTCTGACATCAAGGTCCTACCAAGCTCCACCACAAAAGAAAGAACTTCCACCAAAACCGCTGACAAGTAGGGCTACGGCCCCCACAACGCAGGTGTTTAAGAAACTCTTTCATGACAAGATTGTAAAGGGTCAAAGTCCTTCTGTAGAGGGAAGGGAAACAGGGTGGCGGCTAAAGCCGCTCCTGCTAGGACGGGTAATCTTCCCACCTGCCCACCTTTGGGTGTACTCCTGCAAAGCCACTGGCAGAGGTGGCTACAGCTCAGTGTCGAACCCTGGATAGTCGCAGTGGTTCGTTCAGGGTATTGCTTCATGTTCATTCAATCTCCTCCTCCACTAACTCGGGATCGAGTCCTGTCACACTCCTATGTAAAGGGATTCACAAAGGAGGTGGCCCTTCGGGTTGAAGTCAAGACTATGTTGGAGAAGGGGGTTCTCCAAGAGGTCCTCAACAGGTCCCTAGGCTTCTTCAGTTGACTCTTTCTTGTGAAGAAAGCATCTGGAGGCTAGTCATCGACCTCTCTGCCTTGAACAAGTTTGTCATGCAAACTTTGTTCAAGATGGAGATAGCAGACACTGTCAGACAAGAGGTAAAACCACAGGACTTCATGTGCACATTGGATCTCAAAATCGAATATTTCCAGTTCCCAATTCATCCGTCTTTAAGTAAGTACCTAAGGATCATATTCGACAACAAACAATACCATTTCAAGGTGCTGTGCTTCGGTCTTTCCACTGCACTACAGGTTTTTATGAAAGTGTTCTCCCTAGTGTCAGCTTGGGCTCACACAATCGTCTTCTGTCTCCCCAGATATATGGATGACAGGTTGATTCTAGGAAACTCGTTGGCTACCCTTCTTCAACACCGAGACAGACCTAGATTTTCACCAAGATATGGGGATCATGGTAAATTTCGAAGTCAAACCTGCTCCCCTCTCAAAAACTGGTACTGTATACTTTGGCATGATTATAGACACTGGTCAGCACAAAGCTTTCCCATCAGACGAAAGAGTACAGAGGCTGAAAAAAGTAGCAGGGTCCTTCTTCAGGTGAAAAGAACTCCCAGCCCATGGCTGGTTATGTCTCATAGGTCACCTATCATCCCTGGCCTGTCTAGTTTCCAATGGTCACCTCAGGATAAGATCTCTCCAGTTGCAATTCATGTCCAAGTCAAATCAACCAAGAGATTCCACAGGCGTCCTAATTGTAGATAGGTTCAGTGGAACAGATGTACCTCGGATAATGGATTACCAGGTCAACGATCTTGCAGATCCATGCAGAGATGGTGTTTTTCTTAACCCTCCTCTTGACCTTCCCCCTGCTGACAAAGAGATAGTGAACTTCATGATCTTTCTAACAATGTCACCCATTCAAGGGAATTGTGGAAGAAAATTCTCAACTTCGTCCCTGTGTTTATTGCTAAGACTCAAAATCCGAGAGTAGCTGATCCTAGATTCGGGCCCTTCTGGATTGTGAGTCTTTGTTTAATAACTGAAGACCCAGACCAACTGTTACTTTGCCTAGTGAGGAGTCTGAGGTTTTACCTCAACAGAACAGCAGCAGCTTTCCCCCTGTGTGTGGGCACTCTTTGTCAGCAGGGGGAAGGTCAAGAGAAGGGTCACGAAAAACACCATCTCTGCATGGATCCGCAAGGTCATTAACCTGGTAATCAATCCCGACCCCCTTCCACCATGACAACCCAAAGCTCATGATTTCAGGGGTATTGCAACGTCCCTAGCGTTCAAAATGAACTACCGTATTTGATGGCCTATAGGATGCACGTTATTCCTAAAATTTTGACTAAATAAATCTCCTTACATCTTATACATCGTAAGTAAAGTTTGAGACCTACTGTAGGCTTAGGCTTATCTAACCCAGCTTACGCTAGGTACATTTACCTGCACTGAACTCCATTCATCCTTATTATATTTTTATAGCTAGTATTATTGTATTATTACTGGGGCTTTAAAATGAATTAGTTAAAATTAAAGCAATTTAAACTGAAATGCTGTGACTTTTGTTTATACAGTGAACCCTCGCTACTTCGCGGTTCGACAATCGCGGATTCACCACTTCGCGGGGTTTTTCCATAACCCATATATATATACATATAGCGGATTTTCCGGAAAATTCGAAAATACCGCGAAATCTGAAGACCCCCAAATACGATATTTTGTTACCTGTAATTCCATTAATACTGTAATTAGTAATATCTGCTCTTACTGATTGTTCATTGCATTACATATGATATATAATTCAGCACAGAAAGAAATAAAACACGAAAAGAGAATGTGATCATACGATAATTCAGTACGTAGTAAAATTAAATCGAACATGAAACGCAAATCAGATGCAGTCATACCATATTAGAATGGTGTGTACTGTAATGGATGTGCTTCTTTTCCATGAATCTTTTGTATGTATACGTACGTAGTACAGTACTGCATCCAATAATATTCTTTGTTGCAAAAATCACATTTCGAATAAGCGTACGAGAGAGAGAGAGAGAGAGAGAGAGAGAGAGAGAGAGGCGTAAAATAGCGTACGTAAAGTGTGTATTATTATTATTGTTATTATTATTATTATTGTTGTTGTTGTTAATAAAATTATTATTATTATTATTATTATTATTATTATTACTGTACAGTATTATTATCATTATTTATTATTATTACGGTATTGTACTTAATCTACGTACGTTCAATATGCGCGGGGCATCTTCTATGAGTAGGTAACCAACGCATCATAGTACTGTAAGACGGGTTGTGATTGGTTCAAGCGCTGATAGATGACGAATCAGAACTCAAGTTTTGTTATCTAGCCTGTGATTGGTGTTTTGCCCGCATCTTCTACCCGCAGCATCAAAGTTCTCGCGGGGCTGGATCGTTCACTCTCTGTTACCGCGTATCGCTGAGTAGACGTTCTTAAGTTTGTGAAGTTTAATCTGTGCTGTGTGCGACCTTTTTAAGTTGAACTTTTTGTTACAGTACTGTATGTAAATCCTACTGTAATGGCTCCCAAGCGTTCTGCTTCTCTTAAGGCTGGTAGTGAGCCTAAACGCCACCGAAGGATGATGACGATAGCTGAGAAGGTTACGCTTCTCGACATGTTAAAAGATGGTAGAAGTTACGCGGCCGCCGGCCGCCATTTTGGCATCAATGAATCCACCGTTCGCTATATCAAAAAGGACGAGGCGAACATTAGAAAGACGGCTGCAATCACCTTTAGCAGATCAGCGAAGCGAGTCGTTACAACGCGTAATAAAACGATCGTACGCATGGAAGGTGCTTTAGCTGTGTGGATTGCCGACTGCCGGAAGAAGAACATAGCGTTGGATACGAACACCATCCAAACAAAGGCTTTGAGTTTATATGAGAATTTTGCTGCAAAGGAACCTAAAGACGACGACGGCAACCATGCTGAAGATGATGATGATGCAGATGATCCTCAACCAGGGACATCCACTGATTCCCAGCCTCAGAAACGTTTTTCCGCAAGCAAAGAATGGTTCGCGAAGTTTCAGAAACGCTTCGCCCTGAAAAGCATTTCCCTGCATGGGGAGTCTGCTTCCGCTGACACTGCCGCTGCTGAAACTTACGTGAACCAGACGTTCAAGAATATTATCGCCGAAGGTGGATACAAGCCGGAACAAGTCTTTAATATGGATGAGACTGGCTTGTTTTGGAAGAGAATGCCGTCGCGAACTTTCCTGTTCAAAGAGGAAGCCAAAGCCTCTGGCTTTAAGGCATTCAAGGATCGCGTTACCCTCGTGATGTGTGGCAATGCTGCTGGATTTTTGTTAAAGCCGGGGCTTATTTATAAGTCGAAAAATCCTCGCGCTTTGAAAAATAAAAATAAGAATCTCCTTCCCGTGTACTGGATGCATAATCAAAAAGCTTGGATTACGAAGATGCTGACCTCCAACTGGTTCCACCAGTGTTTTATCCCGCAAGTCAGTAAATATCTCTTAGAGAAGGGCTTGCCATTCAAGATCCTTCTCCTTATGGATAACGCTGGTGGACACGCAACTGACCTGTCGCATGAGGGCATTCAGGTTGAGTTCCTGCCACCCAACACCACGTCATTAATTCAACCGATGGACCAGGGGGTTATCAGGGCGTTCAAGGCCCTCTACACGAAGAATACCTTGGCGGACCTCGTTGCGTGTGTGGATGCTGCCCAAGATGACGAGGATGAAGATTTCAACTTGAAGGCGTACTGGCGGCAGTACACCATAGCCACGTGCCTGCAGAATATTCAGAAGGCACTTCAAGAGATGAAACCTGCAACCGTGAATGCGAGCTGGAAGAAGTTGTGGCCCGATATTGTTTACGACGACAAGGGATTTACTCCGTCGGAAATCCAACACTCTGCAATACGGAAATCTGTGCAGTTGGCTGCCATAATTGGAGGTGACGGGTTTGGCGACATGACGACTGAAGACGTCGACGAGTTGTTGGACTGCCATTCCCAGCCCCTAACTGACGCAGACCTCGAAGACCTGACGAAATCGGCAAGTGAGGAAGAGAGTGATACCCAGGAAGAGACCCAAGAAAATGTCGAAGAAACGGGCATAACATTAGAACGGCTTGCCAAGTTCTGCAACCATATCAAGGAGGCGAAAGAAATGTTACAAGAGTGGGACGAGGATATGGTTCGGTCTATGCAATTCTCCAACAAGGTCGATGACATCATGACTCCCTACAGGATGCTCTTAGAGCGAAAAAAGAAGCAGCGGCAGCAACTTCCGATCACAATGTTTTTCCAGCCTCGCAAAAAAGAGCCAGTTCCTCATGCTAGTACGCCTTCGGAAGAAATTGAAGAAGTTGAAGAGGTGTCCCAGGAAAAGACACCTCCGTCTGAAGAGACGTAAAATACTATCATTGACTGCACAGTAGAACACATCATCAGCTTCATCATCATCATTTCTACTGTGCAGCAAATTCATCGCCATCACCATTCAAGTTTTTCTTCAACTTCTTTCGTGGTGAGTACAGTAACAATCTTTATTTTTTACTTTAATATTCTTACTGCCTATTTTATAGTTTAGTAATGTACGTACTGTATGCATTAAGTTAAAGGGAAGGTTTTAAAAGTCTACATGTTGTAACCTATCATATTTTTTTTGTTTAAAATTTACATTTACGTACGTAAAACAATCTCTCTCTCTCTCTCTCTCTCTCTCTCTCTCTCTCTCTCTCTCTCTCTCTCTCTCTCTCTCTCTCTCTCGTAAATTGTTTTCCTGCTTTGCTACGTACAATACTGTATAATTTATATTTGTAAGGTAACATATTTTGTAAATGCTTTTACTGTAAATACTGTATGTACTGTATCATTATTTATCACTATCATCATGCGCGTTAAGTGCCTTGTTTGTTCTGAGCGTGGTTGTTTACTGAGCGTACACGCCGTCGTTTCAGGCGGCGTCATAAAGAAAAACATTTCATTTGGAAGTCCTAAGAAAAATATGTAAACTAAAACATTGGTAATATACAAATCAACATACAGTACAGTACTGTATAATCAATATAATCGATGCAAAAACTAACCTATACATATATGTGTACTGTACACTAAATGAGTTTGTTTCTTCATTATGATCAGAGATGAACGTAAACAAAACATTGGTTGCCATTTTTTATCGTGCTTTTTAGGTGTTTAGGAAACGCATGATATAAAATCGCCTTTAATATTTGTGCCTGTTTTAGTTTAGGGTGCTGTAGTACATGCATTAAGTGTTCTGTACATTAAAGGGTGGTTTGTTAACAGTACTACGTACAAGGGAAGGTTTTAAAAGTCCGAATATACATGTTAAATAAATAGGTAAATATGATGTCACTACTTCGCGGATTTTCACCTATCGCGCCCGCGTCTGGAACCTATCTACCGCGATAAACGAGGGTTCACTGTAAACATCAGCTGACAAAATGTAAACATCGAGTTATGGTTACATTCTCAGCAATCTTTCAACTTTCTCTTTCCTTAGCATTCTATCATTTCAATGGTATCATTGATAATGGTAGTAATCAAATTTATATTAGCATACATTTATTTTTCATTAATAATCCACCATGATTTGAATTTTCCTCACTCTTTCCCCAATCAAGCACCATCTTTTCTGTCCCATCATACTGTCACCTTTGTTATTGTTGACTAAACAAACAAAATGGCTTTTCTGTTATGCGCCGTGTAGACATTTTTAGGGATACAGTTAGTAAGATATTTGTAATAACATCTTTACTAAAAGCTCTTATTATTGTTAGTTATCGCTTGAATGTGTAAATGCGTTTGTTTGTTCATTATGATCGGTGATGGAAAGTAAACAAAACGTTTTCTGTTCTACGCAGCGTTTATTAGGAAAAACTTGACGTAGAACCATTCTTTTTTTCAATTATTTTGAATTACTGAGGATAAAGTAAGTAGAACAAAATTAATAAAAAAAATTTTATAACCAATACTTGGCAAAATATCTGTTGCTGCAAAAGCTAACTTATACAGATGTGCAAATGCGTTTGCTTGTTGGTTATGATCGGTGATAAAACAAACAAAGTAATGGTTTCTTTTTAATGTTGTGTGTTTAGCAAAACCATGATATAAAAGTTTTTTATTTAATTTATTTTGTACTTTTAAGTATACAACAAAAGCTAGCTTATGCACTAATGGTTGTCTTGTGCGCGGAAATATACAATATATTTCTACTTTTGCAATATACAGCTAGACTATTTTCAACAATATATGCTTAAATGCATTAAAAACTGTTTTCCTGAATCTGACCTGCTGAAATGAGGGTGCGTCTTATAGGCCGTCAAATACGGTACTCTGTGACGCAGGTTCTGCAAGCGGGCTTGTGGAAGCATCAGATGACCTTCACCGCCCACTACCTGCAAAATGCGACCCACAGGTGCTTGGAAATATTTTCCATTGGTTCTGTTGTGGCTGCACCCCAAGAGGTTTAAACACCTTAGGCTCCTTGATGGATAAGTAGCAGAGAGTTCAGGGTTAAGGTTATCCGGGATTAGTCTGGGGGTGAATGAGTAAGAAGGACAGGCTTCCTTTTTCATTCACCTTCCCCTCTCTTGGAAAATCAGCACTAAGATCATCAGCACAGTTGACCTCAGCTTTTCTGCAGGTAAGAACCATTTCCCTTATGTAACCTAGTATACAAATGATACTAATAATTGTTGTTGTGTCCCCAATACCTCTAGCGAGGGGGGATTGGGTAATGTCTAAGGTATTTTCAAAGATTCCTATGACTCAGAAAACTCATACCTTGACAGTCACATAGCTAGTATCATGAGCACACAGCTTCTGTAGGCTGCTAATCTTGCGTAGCAGCACAATATTTTTAGTGAGGTGTTAGGGTTCCCTCCAATTACGATCAATATTGTAAGGAGAGAATCCCAGGTCAATGCCAAGAGCCAGTTGGTACACACTTCCACCCTCCTAAGAGGTAAGTCATCTCTGTAAATACCAAGGGTTTGTATAGTGACAGAACAAATGACAAATTTGGATGTAATTTGTATTTTTCCTAACGATACAAACCTGGAGCTATTTATACAGATTGGCCCGCCAGCACCTGTCCCCTTGGAAAGTATTGCCTGCAAGCAAAGTGGCTGCTCAGCAGAGGTGTGTGAGTTTGTGGAGTAGCCGGCTATGCCCCCTCCCGCTAATTAGCGTTAGGTTTAGCTATCCCTCACTAAAATTCTTGTGAGCAGGCTCGTCTTTATGCTAAGCCAAAAGTAATATCCCTATAAATAGCTCCAGTTTGTATCATTAGGAAAAATACAAATTACTTCTAAATTTGTTATATTAGCTTGTTAAGAGACTCAGAGGGTAAATTTATAACATTGTTTGAAAAAAGCCGAACTGATAAATGCATATTTCACAACTGTATTCACTAGGGAAGAAGCATCGACCCTCCCTGAACCAGATATCAAATATGCAGGGCCCACAATTATCTTTACAATGGAAGATGTTTAAAAGAAATTAAAAGGGACTAGGTAAGACTAAGATTATATTCATCTTAGAGTGATCATAGAATAAGAAGAGATAATCCCACAACTTTTACAAAGTGTTCTGAAAGATAGCCAATGAAAGGAAGGCACCACAAGGGTGGAAACTCCTTTAGGTAGTGTTCCTCTATAAGAAGGGACCAAAAAACAAACCTGGCAACCACAGACCTGTCTTAACTTCAATGCTTTGCAAATATTTTTAATCAATTATGGCACTGCAAATATTTTTTATAAATTATAATAGATTCAATAGTAGAACAAATAGAGAAAAAGTCTTCTTATAGACAGCCTACATGGTTTTAGACAAAGAGATCCAGTGTGACAGATCTGTTGGAATGTTTCCACAACATGTTTAACATTTATGACAAAAGCAGGGCAATAGACATCATATACCTAGACTTTCAAAAGTCTAGGCAATTATAGCACTAGGCATCATTGATGAGCCAACTGAATGGATCGAAGATTGGCTGACAAACAGATAACAGAGTTGTAATCAATAGAGAAGCCTCAGAGGGGGCAGCTGTCATAAGTGGAGTACCTCAAGGATCCAACCTTGGGTTATTGCTATTTCTGAATTACATGAATGACATAGATTTAGGATTAACTAGTAGAATAGCCAAATTTGCCGACAATACTAATATGGGCATAAATCCTGCGAACTAAGAAGACATAGAAGCCTTAAGGGGAGCATCCGCTATGGGTATGAACATATAAACTTTCAGATACCTAAAATTGAGATATTACTTCTATCTATGGCCAAACATGTATGTGCCCTCAAGAAGTTTCTGGCAATAATTCTTATATATAAAGAAGATATAGTGGTTTTTAGATGGTTAAGTCATCCTAACTGCGTTGTCTGCTAAAGCAGACTATGTAGGTTTGTCTTGCGCATTGATTTTGCATAAATACACCAATTTGTTCATATTTTTTCGTTATCTTCATACGTCTGGCAAACATATATCTTTCAAGTCACTCATGTGGCAATGGAACACTGAAGTGTGTATACTTGCCAGGTTTAGGTTGTTTACACTTTGCGTATTCTTGTTTATTTTCCAATTATCGGGTACTTGATTAACTTTCCATAATGACCAAACGCAAAAGGTCTTTAGCTGCAAGAAGGAGAAATGTGGTAGTGGCATCTCAATTTAGAGGGGTAAAAAAAGATAAAGTAGACAAGAGTGATGGCGAGTCTAGCAGCAGTGAAGTGATGATGGTGACGAGTGATCATTCCCCAATGGGGGTGGGGGGGGAACTTGGGGCTGTGCTTGTGGTAATGAGTAGAAATTGTATCACATAAGAAAGTTAGTTGTTGTTCAAGTAATTTAGACTAGTTTTAAATAAGTATCAATAACAATATTTGCTAATGGAAGCTATGATGTTTCACCTTCCTTCATACTCTCATAGAATCTCAAAGAAAAACTTTGACCGTCAATATCTCAAAACTATACTTATTGATATTAAAAACTATTTTCTCTGCTATTTATCAACCAATTTCAAATCCAAATACATCATTATAAAGAGGAATACATTTACTATATTTTGTATGGAGGAATTTTTTCTAACGTACATTTTATATTTTCTATATTTTTCCACACTTTTAGAATATATGAATATATAAATATTTATATAAAAAAAATACCAGAAATATGGAAAATTATTACTGGTATTTTGTTTATATTGTAATAAACAAAATTTGTGTAAATTTTTAGTTAATTCTATTTAGTGCTTTTTGATAAGAATTTAATTGAATTTTTTTTGATAGATTTTTTATTCATTAAAAAGAAATGAGAGTCTGAATTCAATGAAACTTACACAGATTTATCTTTGCTTTAGTGGGTAAAACATTTAGAAAAATAGATTCATCCAGCGATAAATAACGGTTATGGGTTCAATGGCGGATGCTCCCCCTTGAGAGAGGATCTTATTAAGTGAATGGTCCAGAAAATGGCAAATGCCTTTCACCTGTTGAAAATGCAAAGTTATGCACATATTATTATTGTTATTACTTGCTAAGCTACAACTCTTGTTGGGAAAGCAGGATGCTATAAACCCAAGTGCCCCAACAGGGAAAAATAGCTCAGTGAGGAAAGGAAATAAGGAAATATACTACAAGAAGTTTAAGGATGATAACATTAGAATGAATTCATCATATATAAACTAAAATACTTCAGAATAACAAGAGGAAGAGAAATAAGATAGTATGCTCAAGTGTACCCTCAAGCAAGAGAACTCTACCCCAAGACTAGTTGGAAAAGCAGGGTGGTATAAACCAAAGGGCCCCAACAGGGAAAATAGCTCAGTGAGGAAAAGAAACAAAGAAATATACTATGAAAAGTTTAAGAATAATAACAACATTAAAATAAACATAATATATATAAACTATAAAAACTTTAAAATAACAAGAGGAAGAGAAATAAGATAGTGCCTAAGTGTACCCTCAAGCAAGAGAATTCTACCTCAAGACAGTATAACACCATGGTACAGAGGCTATGGCACTACCCTAGACTAGAGAACAATGTTTTGATTTTGGAAACACACACTTCTACCCTTACCGAGAGGAAAGTAGCTACTGAGCAAGTTTAGTGCAGTATTGCAGTTAAGTCCTTAAGTGAAGAAGAATTGTTTGGCATTCTTATTGTTGTCAGGTGTATGAGGACAGAGGAGAATGTGGTAATAATAGTCCAAACTACTTGGTGTATGTGTAGGCAAAGGAAAAATGAATTGTAACCAGAGAGAGGGATCCAATGTAATACTGTGTGGGCAGTCAAAGGATCCAATAACTCAGTCGGTAGAATCACAACAGGTGGCTGGTGCCCTGATCAACCTACTACACAGGTTATAGTAACCCACAAACAGATTACTCACTGCTGGTTAATGAAAATGTAAGTGTGGACCAGAAGGAAGATCTCTGGATTATTATTAGAAAAAATTTGAGGTTCACCAAACAGAGCATAAAAGCTAAAAATAATGCACGAAAAGTAATAGGTTACTTAAAGAGACAATTCAAATACAGAAACAAAGACACTATACTTCAGCTGGACACATCACTAAAGTAATAGGTTACTTAAAGAGACTATTCAAATACAGAAACAAAGACACTATACTTGAGCTGGACACATCACTAGTAAGACCCCATCTAGAATATGGAGTCCAATTCTTGGCTTCAAGTATTCAGAAGGATATAGATAGACTGGAGGCAGTATAAGCTAGGGCCACCAAACTAGTTTTAACAATAGGCAATTTGGATATAGATCGAGGTTGGAACGTTTAAACTTATTTGATCTACAAACTCAACGACTAAGGGTATAGTTAATAGAGGCATTCACAATTCTTAATAGAATAATAACTGTAGATTACAACAATCGATTCACGCTAAGCACAAATCAGTCCAGATGTAACAGATACAAACTGGAATAGAAAATATACAACACCACTCAATGTAGTAAGTTCTCTACATACAAAATAGCAAATGTATGGAACAGACCTCTAGCGGATGCAGTAATGAGTATCACGGTAAACAAGTTCAAGAATAAGTTGGACAAGATCTTGAAAACTCCAAACGATCAAACCAAATTGCTCTACCCAAGAGCAAAGGGAGTCTCCCCAGATGGATTAAAAAATCTTTGAAACATCCAAAATCCTTGTAAAACTCTCTCTCTCTCTCTCTCTCTCTCTCTCTCTCTCTCTCTCTCTCTCTCTCTCTCTCTCTCTCTCTCTCTCTCAAAGAAAGGCACAACAAGGATAGAAACTTATGCAATGTTCCTCCAATCTACAAGAAGTGACCAAAGGAGAACCTGGCAATTACAGACCTGTTTGTCTAACCATGGTTTTAGACAAAAGAGAAGTGACAAATCTTTTAGAATTTTTCCAAAACATATTTAGCATTTATGACAAAATCAGGGCAATAGACATCATATACCTAGACTTTTAAAAGGCATTTGACAAAGTTCCTCATGAAAAATAAATGGTCAAAAAGAGAGCTATTGGCATCATTGACAAGCCAGCTGAATGGGTCGAAGATTGGCCAATGAACAGAAAACAGAGTTGTAATCAATGGAGAAGCTTCAAAGTGGGCAGCTGTTACAAGTGGAGTACCTCAATGATCCTCTCTTGGGCCATTACTATTTCTGTTCTACATTAACAACATAGATTTAGGATTAACTTGTAGAATAGCCAAATTTTCTGCCGATACTAAATAACGTATAAATGCAGCAAACCCAGAAGACATCGAAGTCTTGTGAGAGGATCTATTGAAGCTAGGAGAATGATCAAGAAAATAGAAAATACCTTTTAACTGTGGGAAGTGTGAAGTCATGCACATATGTTTTAGTAACTCACAATCAGATTATTCACTGCTGGGTAATAAAATAGAAAGTGTGGATCAGGAGAAAGATCTTGGTTTTATTATCAGCAAGAATTTGAAGTTCACCAAAGCATAAACGCTGAAAGAGCCCAAACATTAATAGGTTGAATAAAGAGAGAATTCAAATACAGAAGCAAAGACACTCTACTACATAGCTGTGCACATCAATAATAAGACCCCATCTAGAATAGTCTAATTCCGGGCTCCAAGTATTCAGAATGATATACTGTAGATAGACTGGATGCAGTACAAGCTGGCCACCAACCTTGTTACAACACTAAGGCAATTTGGATATAGATGGAGGATGGAACATTTGAACTTATTTGATGTACAAACTCAACGAGTAAGGGGACAGTTATTAGAGGCATATAAGAGAATGTCAGGTACTTTAATTGAAACTGTATCTATCAAAGGGGGTGGTGATGACGGTCCTGTGGATGTCTTCTTGGTTCATAGGCACCTCATAATACCCCTTCAGAAGGTTGAGCCTGGAGAAAACCTTCGCTTTGTGCAAGTTTGTTATGTCGGCGATAATTGGGAGGTACTGTAGTGATCCGGTTATGTCTGCATGTTCAGGCACCTGTAATCCCGACACGGACGCAGAGATCCATCTTTCTTCAGGACGATGTGAAGGGTGACGACTTGGTCCTGATGCCTTTTGGCAAAAGGCCTATTTCTTCCATTTTAGCGAACGTTTGTTTAGCGGTTGCCAAACGATCTGGTGCCAGACCCCTGACTCTGGTGAATGCTGGGAGTCCCATTGTCTTTAAAGGGTGATAGTTACCATGTTTGGTGGAAACCGTGGTCGTAAACGTAAAACTTCTATGTACAATGCGAGGAGGTGAGCGTAGGCGTCCGTGGGTGCGCTGATGTGGAGAGCGAGGTCCGAGTAGCCTGGTAGAAGAGGTGTCGACGAGTATGAGTCCTCGTTGACTAATCGTTGAGAAGGACATCAATTAAGAGATGGAAACGTGAGAGGAAATCCACACCGTGGATTGCCAATGTGATGTCAGCAACGAGAAACTTCCAATTATATTTGCCGCTTCAAAATGCTAATGTAAGGGTTTTGTAACTTTGGGTGGGTTTCGCAGATCCGTTGGCAGCTACCAGCCAGACATCGGCAAACTTAGACTTCGTTGTGTCTTGGAGAGTGGCCTTGACAGAAGAAAACGGCAAGCATCATTGTCTACCAAAAATTGCATTCCTGTACCTGTATGATGTAATGAATGAATGAATAATTTGAAGTTCTCTGGCATCCTGACATCGAAGGTCATTGATGCCAATACATCATGTAAAAAGAAAAGATTAGTGAAAGGGGAGGCAACTGCTGCTGAGGTATGAGTGAGTGGTGGTATACATAGGTGGTGAGCGGCTTTATTGCCACTCTGGCGCTTCACAGGGTGGACGTTTGTGTCCTACCGATTTTAAATAACCTTTGGTTGATGTTGAATAGTTGTCCTCTTATCAGGAGTGGAGGCATTAATGGAGTTCCTGAAGGGCTAAGTTGGTCATCAGGTCCTTCATGGGCAAAATATCGACATCGGGGATGGCAGCGCATACAGGGTCGGGTAGTCGCCATACCCAAAGGGCATGAAGTAGATTCACTTTACGAGGAGAGCCGTCTGCCACCGGTTGCAGACGAACGATACTGGTCATTTCCCTGAGGGCAAGTGAAGCCTTTTGGTCCCCCAACGGTTCTGGATAGAGCTGAGCTGTAAAAGCTTGGCTATATGGGTGGCTGGCGATGGTGAGTACTGCTCCAAGAGGTGTTTTAAGGGTATCGTACGCTATTGGGATGTCCCCATGTTTGCAAAGCCAATTGGAGATTTCTGGGAATGTGTCCTTGGGGATTGCCATGTGGACATAGTTTGCTTTACTGTTTGAGCTAGTCATGCCCTTGATGCAAAGCTGGACTTATGCATGTTGGAACGAAGAGAACTCTTCTCCGCCGGCGAAGGATGGCAGTTTCATTGGGGCGACGTTTGTGAAAGAGTCAGGTCCAGGGGTCGGCATCATCAAAAAGTTGGGCACATCAGTGAGGAGGATGGCAGGAGGGAGCGAGTCCTCCGGTGGTCACCCATTGTGCAGGAGACCCGTTAGATGGTAACTGAGAGACGAGGTGAATGGAACTAACTTTATTTCAACAGATAGTGAGTTTATATATACTGTATGTTCAGGACAAGAAGGTCACAATATTTCAATCAAAATAATTCATGAACAGACAGGCTTTAATAGGTTGTGTTAACAGTGAGGTGTAGAGTGAGATGTACGATAAAAAAGAAAATACCGTTACAGTGTAAGAGCAAGTGCAAGACACGTGCAGTACACAATAAACACAATCTCCATGATCCCATCCTTCCATATTGCCACCAATTAAACTGCCACTACAGGTTCAACCTTTTACACAATTGTCGGACACCACACGATGGGACACGTAACAGGTGGATCTCTTGTGCCTGATTTTCAGTGACTTTCGGGATATCACACTCTAGGCATCTACTTCATTCCAGCTTTCCCAGTCTACAATATGGGTTACAAGATTGTCCTTTTCTTTGTAGTTTTCCCTTTGTGCTTCTTTTTCATGGGAACGTAACGATTATGTCCTCTCTCCTGAAATCATGATTATTATTATTATTACTTGCTAAGCTACAACCCTAGTTGGAAAAGCAGGATGCTATAAGCCCCAGGGCTCCAACAGGGAAAATAGCTCAGTGATTTATGGAAATACAGTAAGTAAATACCGTAAACTACAAGAGAAGTAATGAACAATATAGAATATTTTAAGAACAGTAACATCATTAAAACAGATCTTTCATTTATAGACTATAAAAAGTTAAAAAAGCAAGAGGGAGAGAAACAAAATAGAAATTGTGCCAAGTGTACCCTCGAGTAAGAGAACTCCTCCCCAAGACAACCCAAGACCATGGTGCAGAGGCTATGGCATTATCCAGGACTAGATAACATTGCTTTGATTTTGGAGTGTCCTTCTAGAAGAGCTGCTTACCATAGCTAAAGAGTCTCTTCTACCCTCACCAAAAGGAAAGTAGCCACTGAACAATTACAGTGCAGTAGCTAACCTCTTGAGTGAAGAAGAATTGCTGCACTTGTTTTCTACGATTGTCATTTCCTGCACAATTGGCCGTGATTGTGAAACGCGATTAGGAACTGTACGATCAAGAACCATGCAATTGAAAATATCAGGATTGGGAATCTTGCATGCAGAAGCCATGTGATTGGGGACCACATGATCAGAACTTTTGCTTGTTCTTCGGGGGCTCGTTTTTTTCACCTCGCCTTTTTCTCTTCATCTCAGCGCTCCCATCCCAGAGGTCCTCCAACACAACAGAATCTTTCATCATTTGAGATCATCTGACACAGTAACTCTATTCCTAGACTTGGATCTTCTCACACGAAGACTGGCAGTCAAGGACAGATCTTCCCATACTCCAAGAATTGACCTAAAACCAAGATCTTCCAGTTCTCTCTCTCTCTCTCTTTTTTTTTTTTTTTTCCACAACAGGGGTTAGAACAGGTGACTTCTCAGCCCCAACTGCAGCACATGTTCAAGCACTAAGTTGCCACATCATGATTCTATGACTGTTAGCAGGGACCCTGACCTTGCAGTCAGGTACAGTCGGCCCTCCTTATTTGCTTAGGGTTAGGTAACATACACACCCGTGAGGAGTGAAAATCAAAGAATACTTGGTGGCCTAATGTGTTGTTGTCAGCTCATAACACTCCAAAACACAGGCCACTGCCTAGGCACAGTTGTTTAAGACACTAGGTAACTCACTGTACTGTACTGCACTACAGTACATTGTTTTCATGTGTTTTTTTTTTTCACGGTATTGTAGTTCATACTACTTTTCATTGGTAATTGTACAATATTGATACAGCTTCAGTAAAGGGTAAGCTATTCATAACACAAAAGCTCTCGCCCCACCACCCTTCGTATAAGAAACAACAAAACACTAGTTCCTATCTAAAAACTCACTGGTACTATAGAGTAAAAAAGTCACTAATTGTTGATACTTGGAATGCACCCGAAATTGAAAACAAAATACAAAAGTGCTGCAATTAAGCACAATTATCTTTTTTTTTTAAATCATGATTATTTTTAGAATGTGATGATGTTGCGAGCTTGAACTAGTCAGTCAGCTGACGAAATTAAATGTCATGATTTAAGCTTTAGCCTTCAGTATTTTGTATACAGTACAATACTGTACTGTAAATACGGTATTAGTAGTTCTTTTTCAATGATTGTATAAATATTTACCCTATGTAAAGTAAAATGAAATAAAAACTGACTGTAAAACATTACTAACATTTATGAAGCTCCTTGCAGTAAAATTCTTCATTGAACATGAAGTATACACACACACACATTTTCTCTCTCTCTCTCTCTCTCTCTCTCTCTCTCTCTCTCTCTCTCTCTCTCTCTCTCTCTCTCTCTCTCTCTCTCTCTCTCAGTAAAAATTCCTAACTAAAACATGTAGCCTATGTAAAAAAAAAAAAACACCCTCTCTTTACATTGAGTTTTAATCTATCATCCTTTCAATTAATTTCCTTCATTTCATCATTTTTATCTAATTATTTCCAGCTTATAATTTTCCTTTAATAATATTTGATACAGTTATTTATAATGAATTACAAGCATTTTAGTGAAAATAACTAGAATGAAGAAAGCAAGACTGTTCCACGTTCTGTAAAATATTCTCTATAAATATTTTATGAAATTCTTCCATCATTTCTGTTTGCTTTTCATTTCTGTTATTCACACTTTTTATTGTTCATTATACCCTTTCCTATTGGTTATTATCCTTATTTCCTTTTCTCAGTATTACACTCAATATTTTGTGTGTGAATTTTATTTAATACAGATTTTGTATAGACAAATTTACTTCATTAAACCTGGATATTCTACCTTGGTTTTGACACTTCTTACAACACCTTCCCCTGAAAGTTTACATCGATTTGCTGGTTTTATAAAGAAATTATTTTATTCTCTTATTTCTTAACAGGAAAATTTGATTTTTTAAAAAAGAAATGTCTTTGAATGTAGCATAAACTAAGAACATGAAGTAGGTTCCCTAAACTAAAAGGTAAGTTTTTGTAGCTCTCGAACTTAAGACATACTTTCCTTGTTAGGAAAAGTGAGGCAATTGCACTCTTCACAACAGTAATTCAAATCACAGCACTATCACTGCAGTAATTATTAGCACATCCAGAGGCAGGCAACTTAAAACAATAAAATCTCTCTCAATCTGGAAGAGGAGTACTTGAGTCCTACAGATGGGAACAGAGAAACTAAAATAACAGGCCCTGGCACTTTTGCTGCTTGCCATTAACCACTAGTGTATTTCATTACTTTATTATAGGCATGTGTCTACTGAAAGGAAAGAAAATGGGACATTTTTATATATTGTATAGGTACATGTCGAGAAACCAACTTCTGATGTAGAAAAGATATGAATATCATGGGAGGTTTATAGAAATAATGCCAAGTTCTGCTGCACGATTTTTCTCTCTATTGTGGATATATAAGAAAGTCTGGAAATGGTTGTGAAGACCAAATATAAGCACCAATGGTAAATCTGTCATTTTTGTTTTATGAGATCATGATGTGGATGCCCTTGTTGGGTATCTATAGCAAATAAGTATTTGTAATAAAATGTAAGATTTTTTTATGTTGTATGGTGTACATTGTTTTTAGTTAACCCTGGATAGGTATCATTATTTGACCACCTTAATTAGGTATTGATGGGTTGACCTCGAGCCGAGGTCACAAAAAAGTTCATAGAAAATTCATTAACAAAGCAATTCACAACCTATTACTATTAAAAAAAATTTCAAAGAATATTCTATTCATCAAAAAAAGTAAATGAAAGTAAAACACCCAAAAATATTTATTACAAATAAATAAAAAAAAAAATAAGTATACAAAAAAACGACTTTGCAAAAAAATTCACCTAAAATCCAAATATGGAAATAAGCTAAAACTATTTTAAGCACTTATTTTACGATAATTAAACACCATTTGCTGATATCCAGAGGGGGTAGGAACCACAAGGGAACGTTTCCTGAAAGGAGAAAAATAGTGTCTTTTTTTTTTTTAGGGGGGGGCTAAAAAGAAATCTCCTCTTTTCAACATTTTTTGGGGTAGGTAAATGACATAGTTAGTGGCTGAAATTTTATAGGATTATTGTATTATTATCATACAACAAAATTGTGTAAAAGAATCTGCACTTGGATATTGTTTAGTTTTATGAATAAGATAATTTATTTTTTTTCTTCGGATTTCTATTTTGAATTTTTTCATAAATAAAATCTTTATATCCATTTCTGAGCATGGTTATTATGCATGTAAATATCAGAAATTTCAGAAAAAAGAGGAATACATAGAGCTATGCCAGCTTGTGTAGGATATGCTCACAAAATGTCTGCCAACCACACCACCTTGGAAAGTCAAATCTGCTACCTGAAATGGAGAAAGATATGTCAATATCAGCGAGTCATTTTCTTATATAATTGTTCAAGGATTTGCATGACTATATTATGGTAGCTAGAATGAAGTTTATAGATTATTTGGCAATTAAAAAATATGAAATAATTATCATAATAAAGGTACAAACTTACAGAAACAGGAGAAATAATAAGCTATTTTATAAAAACATAAGGTGTAGAAGACATTCACAAACACTTTATAACAATCCTTTTTTATATACACCTAACTAGTACTGCACATTCGATAATTATATAAAAATTTGATACTGCACAACTTACCTTAATTAGGGATTGATGGGTCGAGCTCGACCCGAGGGCATCTCAGAAATAGCACAAGGAAAAGAGCTGGGATGAAATGCGTCCTCACCTAACTGCTGCGCACACTGAACTGAGGTCTCGCAGGCCAATATCACTCACAACCAATATGGATGAAAGATTATGGCAAAAAAACCTGTTTTTTTTTTTCTTAACCTCGGGTCGTGTACGACCCACCACAGCTATCCAGGGTTAAATTTTATATTTTTCACAATTAGTTTATTATATTCATGACAATGCAGGATGACCTCACTGATTCAAGTGCTTTGAGAGATATATATATATATATATATATATATATATATATATATATATATATATATATATATATATATATATATATAGTATATATATATATATATATATATATATATATATATATATATATATATATATATATATATATATATATATATATATATATATATATATATATATATATATATATATATATATATAAAACAATTCTAACTGTCATTTTGTCTATTTACAGAGATGAAAGATCATGGTTCCGAGAAGTTGAAATCTACCAAACTGTCATGTTAAGGCATGATAACCTTCTAGGTTTTATAGCAGCTGATAACAAAGGTATTTTACTGTGTTGTTTGTATGATTTTCACAGATTTTTCAGCTTTTTATAAGAATTCCATTATACTGCAGTGCTTGTTTGTTTCAAGTGTTTACAAGAATTCCCTCACTCTTAGTTCCTTGTGGAAGGTGACATTTGAGAGAAACTACTTAACTCGTAACTACTTTATAATTCTGAACTAAATGGCTTGAATTTTCTTACCTATTAAATGATCTCCTCTTCTCTCCTTGTTCTGTTGTGACTGACCTGTAGTTGTTATAACCCCCCCCCCCAAGGCTTTGTAATTGGGATTGACTGGAAGAAGGTGAGGTTGGACTGTATGAACAAAGAACACAATGGAAAGCATATAAGTTATTATAACTGTGAAAATTAAGAAACTTGTTAAATATTGCTTGGAAACTGTTTATATCAATTTAATAGCTGGTAATGAAAATTGAAAGAATGCAGAGTAGGAAAAGAAAAGGTAGACACTGTAAGTAATTCATAGCAAATACACTAGCTATGGAAAAAGACGACAAACTTATGAACATTCAGGCCCCAGGTCATAGACTAATAAGAGCTTAAAAGCCTTTGATGACTTCAACTTGCTAACCAACATCTAGCTTGTAAACTTTTTATACAGTCAGAGGTAGCAGTTCTTTGCATTTTCTTTAAAGTTGTAGGTTATCATCATCATGTAGTCAAAAGGAGCAGATCTTCCCATTTGCTCTGGTAAATTTGCCTTGTAGCTCATCAAAATCTTACAGTCAGAAGGTGCAGATTATTATTATTATTATTATTATTATTATTATTATTATTATTATTATTATTATTATTATTATTATTAATTGCTAAACTACAACCCTAGTTGGAAAAGCAGAATGCTCTAAGCCCAGGGGCTCCAACAGGAAAAATAGCCCAGTGAGTAAAGGAAACAAGGAAATAAAAGACTACATTAGAAGTAGTTAACAATTATAGTAATATATCTTAGCAGTAACAACATGGAAATAAACCTTTCTTATATAAACTATTAAAACATCAAAAAAAAAAAAAAGGAAAAGAAATAAGATAGAATAGTGTGGCCGAGTGTACCCTCAAGCAAGAGAACTCTACCCCAAGATAGTGGAAGGCCATGGGACTGAGGCTATGGCACTACCCAAGAGTAGAGAGCAATGGTTAGATTTTGGAGTGTCACCCCCTGTTCAGAAATTGGATGTCCTTGTCACAAATTCTGTCGTGGGAGTTCATGAAGAGTTTTGATCCAAGTCTGATAAGACTTTAAAGTTGTGCTTCGTTATATTAAAAGAGCAGCTACAATACATCTAATAATTTTTGCTGGAATCTTTATTTGAAAAGGGTTTTAGCAGTAAGTCATGGCACACCAAGTCAGCATTTGCTAAAGATTATCTTGAAGAATCTTGGTTTGCTTGTCAAGATTGCTATGCTTTAGGTGCTATATTGGCTACTGGTGGTATGTGATATAATAATTTGTTTATTTTTATTGATTCGATTTAACGAATTTCAGATTGGATTCTTCAAGTTTCAAGGTGTTAGGATTATATAAATAAGTCATTAGGGAATCAGGTTACATATATTTATGAAAAACAGTCAAGTGAATCAAGTTTTAAGCTTTAATTTTGGACAGTTTGTTACCAAAAACTAGGCTGAAAACAAGTGTAGGGTTTTAAGTAAGTTATTTTAAAACAATAGGTTACATATTTCTCTATCACTCGTGAACATCAGAGTAGATTCATAGAAATAAATGGCATTTTGATAATTAAATTTATTTCAATACTCACTTGAGGTTCATATACATATCCTCCCTCCTTCCCACTGACTAGTGGCATCAAGAGGATAAGGAATACTTTTAACTACAATATTGAAAGACAGATGATGTATGGCAAACTCAAGCCATGGTTAATGCCATTAATCGCTAGTTTGTCTTTTTAGTTTTGTGTAAGTAAACTTTGATATTATTTGTGATTAGGGAGTCGAGCAATATGTGCATCAAGTAATGTCTGAAATAAAATTTATTGAATTCCTTTTTTTCAAAATTTCTTATTTAATAATTATTGTATGTAGTCTTATGTTTTGATCTAACCTTTAGTATCTTCTTGTGAAACATAAGTATGCCAGCTCAGTGGTTATGTTGAAATGATTTGATCAATAAAGACTTTTTAGTTTGATAAATATACAGTATGTGTAGTGATATTCATATCCACTATTAAAATATTTTGTAATTTCCAGATAATGGTACCTGGACTCAACTTTGGTTAGTCACCGATTATCATGAGAATGGTTCATTATTTGATTATCTGATGAGATATCCAGTTGACACAGTAGGAATGATTCGTATGGCGCTTTCTATTGCAACTGGTTTAGCTCATCTTCACATGGACATAATGGGAAACAAAGGTACAGTAATTAGTTTGCTATTGTTAATTTATTCTCTCTAGGAATGTCTTTTAAATCTAATATGTACAAATAAAGAATTTATTGTAAGATGATTGGTTTATGTGGGATAGGATTTGATTATTTTTATTTCTGTATAATTGATTTTAAGCTATGGCTTAATGGGTGAGATAGTTTTCATATATTTATAGATTTTCAGATTATTTTTTGGCCAGAATTAAATTAATTTTGATGAATCTTACCTTAGTTCACATTACTTATAAATAGGAAGCATGAGCTTTTCGACTTTTAATAAAAAATTTATATTTCTATGAACCTCTCTTGATGTTTATATTGTTAACCATGAGAAGTGCTATCCACTAATTCTCCAACAAAGCAACTAAGAAGCTGTTCAACCTCAGTGACATATTCATAAACAATTATGAACCACCATTCCCAGCAAGGAAAATAGGTTATTAAATCCACGAACATGAGAATGAACATTATTCAACTATCTCCCTCTTTTCTGCCTTTGACCTTAAAAAAAAACAAAAATATGCTTTAATTTTTATCCGTCAAATAAACAACATACCTTGCTGTTTTGAATACTGGACCTCCAACACATTTTCATGTACAAAATGGAACCCTTACCTTTAGTTATCTCGTTATGCACCCCTGAGAGTTTTTTCAATTTTTCATGGGAAGTAATGGATGAAGGTATCAGAAGTGACCATTCTCCAATCCTAATTAATTTAGTTGTTGAAGTACTGGCAGTTGCACCAAGATCTCTGTTATGGGTAATTGCTAAAGCCAATGGGGAATTATTTACAGTACTTAAGTTATTAGAAATGGATGATGATAATTTTCCCACTATAGAGAAAGCCCTTTAGTATTATAGCAAAGTCATTTTAGATGCCTGTAATAAATCTTCTCCCAATAGTACAGGTCAGTTTACACAAAAAACGGTCCCTTGGTGGAATATTGAATGTCAAATAACTTTAAGCTATGAGAGCTGCATTTACTCGATATTGGTGTCATCCAGCTGTTAACTGTTCTTTTAAAAAGCCATTTGTTTGTCAGGATTTGTTAGATTAAACTCAGAATCATAATGGTTTATAGCCAGTTGGTCCCATCTTACTGCTACATCAGCTGGAGAAAGTGCTGATGCAATTAGTAGCATTGAGATAGGGGGAAGTTTTAAGTATAATGCCAAGTTTTTCTCTCAAAAAAAATGATACTTTACCAAATACGACAACTCGCTGCTTATCTATAACTTTGTGATGTGATGGTATAAAAAAGTTCATTAAACCTCATAAATAATTGCAAGTGGCCCTTAGTCAGTGTTGGAAAGCATACATACATACATACATACATAACCAAGGCACTTCCCCCAATTTTGGGGGGTAGCCGACATCAACAAATGAAACAAAAACAAAAAAGGGGACCTTTACTCTCTACGTTCCTCCCAGCCTAACAAGGGACTCAACAGAGTTCAGCTGGTACTGCTAGGGTACCACAGGCCACCCTCCCCCGTTATCCACCACAAATGAAGCTTCATAATGCTGAATCCCCTACTGCTGCTACCTCCGCGGTCATCTAAGGCATCGAAGGAAGCAGCAGGGCCTACCGGAACTGCGTCACAATCGCTCGCCATTCATTCCTATTTCTAGCACGCTCTCTTGCCTCTCTCACATCTATCCTCCTATCACCCAGAGCTTCCTTCACTCCATCCATCCACCCAAACCTTGGCCTTCCTCTTGTACTTCTCCCATCAAGCAAGCATAAAAACAGATAATAATCCCTCCCCCATCATGGGAGATTAGGTATTTGACCTTGAACTGTCTGGCAGACTGTAGTGCATGAGCTTAGCCCTAACAAAGTTTATGGCTCACCCAAGAAAGCTGCTACAAATTTTATCTTGATTAAAGTCCAGTACAGTAATGCCTCACAAAACAGAATTAATTGGTTCTGTGATGGTTTTTGTAACAGGATTTTTTCACCTTGTGAGTTGCCTTTTACACGTAAATAGCCTAATTCATTCCAGACCCTATAAAAACACCACATTAAATGATTATAAAGAGGATACATACCACTAAACTACTAAATGTATGACAACTACTGTATTTGGATCATTCACTAATAAATTAACCATTGGTAACCTGTAAAAGAAGAGGTGTATAATAAGAGCTAACAGTAAAAATACAGTAACAAAAATGTGGAACCTTATCTTTGGAGTGAGGCGAGGTCCGAGAGCGAAGAGCGGGGCGGTAGAGGAGGATGACTATTGGCGGAAAACGTTAACAAGTGGCAGAAAACGTAAACTTAACTTTACAAAACAGATTTATAAATGACAGAAAACATTAACACTTACTTTTAGGAAACGCATTTACAAATGTCAGGAAATATTAACTCAAGTTTACAATAAACTTGAAATTTATTTTTTTTTTTTTGCCTTTTTCTAATTTTTTTTTCTTCACGTTTTGTATTTTCTATATTTAATTACACTATGTATTTTCTTTATCACTTCCACTTTTCTTTCGTTTTTTATCTGACACTTGATCTGCTTCTACTGAAGGCCTCTTTTTAAGTAATCGTCCAAAGAGGCTTATTTCTGCCTGTTTCTTAAAATTTCCCTGAAATGACTCTGACAAACTTTATTTCCTGGGTGTTTCTTTTCTACAAGAGCCACCATCTTAAAGTAGCCATCTAGACCCTCCTTAATTTCTGCC
The DNA here is from genome assembly GCF_036898095.1 of Palaemon carinicauda. Lineage (NCBI taxonomy): Eukaryota > Metazoa > Arthropoda > Malacostraca > Decapoda > Palaemonidae > Palaemon > Palaemon carinicauda. Next base: position 102,864,822 of record NC_090732.1, read on the forward strand.
GTTGTCAGTGGGTCATCCTCCTCCCCCCGTTGTACTCTTCCTGAACGACGCTCACTCGCATGGCCTCCAACTCTTTCAGGTCATCCATCTTAAGTTTCTCTTGGTGCTCCTCGATAAGCCCATCAATGTCGGCCTCATCAACTTCCAGACCCATGGACTTTCCAAGTGTAACGATCTCGGCAATTTCAGATTGAGCAACAGGATCAGGATCGTCAACATTTTTGAAATCGTCTTCAGCTTGGTCTGCATGGAAGCTCTCGAATTCTCGTGCGGCGACGACATCAGGCCACAGCTTTTTCCACACAGAGTTCAAGGTGCGCCTCGAAACCTCCTGCCAAGCTTGATCAATCATTTTGAATCATATGACAATATCAAAAGACTCCTTCTAAAATTGACGAAGGGTGAGGTTATGCTTTCAATGATTTTGAAACATCTCTTGAAGAGATATTTTGTATCGAGCTTTTTAAAATTTGAAATCACTTTCTGGTCCATGGGCTGGAGGAGAGGGGTGGTTGTCGGTGGAAGGTAGAATACCTTGATTAAAGAATACTCTGCTACACTATCTTCCTCGAGGGCAGGAGGGTGAGCAAGGGCAATGTCCAGCACCAGCAGGCATTTCATAGGGAGGCACTCCTATTCCAAATTCTTTTTTTAAATTGGGCTGAAACAAACATTTATCCACTCGATGAACAATTGTCTTGTTGCCAAGGCTTTTCCATTAGCCCTCCTCAACACGTGAAGATTTTCCTTAGTGACCTTGTGGGTCTTGAAGGGTTGAGGAGTATCAGACTAATACACCAATAGGGGTTTCACCTTGCAATCCCCACTGGCTTCTGCACAAAGTGCAAAGGTAAGCCTGTCCTTTATAGGCTTATGCCCGGGCAGCCTCTTTTCTTCTGCCGTGATATACGTTCAACGAGGCATTTTTTTTCCAAAAAAGCCCAGTCTCATCGTAATTGAAGACTTGCTGGGAAATGTAGCATTCCCTGACAGTCAACTCGTCAAACGTCTTAACAAAGGCCTTGGCCGCTTTCGCGTACGAGCTTGCAGACTCCCCATGACGCACCACCGAATGAATGCCTGAGCGTTTCTTAAATTTTTCAAACTACCCACAAGAAGCCTTTTGAACTCTGGGGGTGCCTGTTTCTATGTTCTTTCTCCTGCATCGACTTTGGCCTGAGCATGAACGAGATCACCAAAAATGGCACTGGCTTATTGGCAGATAATTGCTTCATTGATAGTGTCTCCAGCCATTTCTTTGTCCTTTATCCAGACAAGCAGCAGTCTCTACATTTCATTGTGGGCATGGCTCCTCGTACTGGAGAAAAGTCACACCCTTAGGTGTTGCTGCTTTGATAGCTTCCTTCTGCTTCAGGATCGTTCCTAAAGTAGACGGATTTCCGCTATATTCCTTCATGATCACACTTAACTGCATGCCAGTCTCGTATTTCTTGATTATTTCCATATTCATCTCCATGGAAAGCATCATCCTCTTTCCCTTGACATCAGAGACTTTCCTAGGACCCATGGTTAATAATGTAACGTAATATCACACACCATACAGTACTGTACAATTGTTACGGAAGCAAAATCACAAATACTTAAGTCAATGCATACGATACCGCCACCGAAATGAAAAGACATAGGAATGTCAATGTATAGGTGCATGATGGGATACAGTACAGTAGATGCCGACCAATAGAAAAGCAGGATCTTATTGTAGTAATTAGCGTCTGAGTAGGGAGATAACCAATGGAGTGCGGGAGGATGGTAGCGAGTTTACGGGCTGGCAGCGCTTGAATTTTAAAATAAGTCTCGGACAAGGTCGAGCTCTCGCACCGTACCTCCTTTTGTTTTCTGAAACATTTTTCATGATGCGAGTCATAAAATTCTTCGCATCTTGTTTCGCAGGGTGAAAATTTCGTAAGCAGATTCTTTAGTGTCGAGAGATTTGACTGTACACAGTTTCTTAGGATGAAGAGCTATAGATTATAATGCAGATTTCTCTCTACTAACACCCTCAGCATTCATAAAGAAATTAGCAGACTTCATATTAAACCAGTCGGCACATATTTAGCACTGAGTAAATTTCTCTGGCAAAACGAATGTTTTTAAAACATTTCCTTTTCCCGTTCATAGCGTACAAGATTTATTCTGCATTCAACCTTTAGCTATGGGATGTATCTTTTGGCAGATGATGCTTATCTGGTATATTTTATAGTTTTTTTTTAATATTTTAATATATAGTTTGTTTATCTACAGTATTTCCTTTCTGCTATGGGCTGCTTTCTTCGGAGTTCTTGGACATGCAGCATCCTACTAGGGTTATAGCCTGGCTAGTAATGATAGTTAGGCTTCCTTTTATCTAGAGATTTGAAAGAAAAAGTAGAGGGTAAGGGAAAGAGAATGTTTACACTTCTTTAACAGGGTCTGACTTTGTGTCTTCCAAAATTTTTATCTTCACTGTAGATGGCAGTGTGTGGGCTGGAAGTGCCTGCCACATACCAATTTATAGAAGGTACCACCCTTAACACAATTCTGTAAGGAAATCCCAGTCAAGCTCAGAAACTGGCCAGGACCATTCACAGTTAATACCAACCGCTGGTACATGATCACACACACAACTATTGAGTCTCTGGCATGTACCTTGACAAGCTATGAAAATCCAGCATAATCTGTTCGATCAGAAGACCTAAGTGGCACAAACCCCACCTCAAGCACTAAAGAAGTTGTACCAACAGTGGAAAGATTACCATCAGTCCTAATCATATGAAAGGCTCTCTATCATTCCTAATCCTTGGGAAGGATTCAAGGTAGTCATACTGAAGAGATTGGTCAAGGGATACCTACACTTTAATTGATGGACCTGCAGAGCCTTCTAATTAACTGTGGTTACAAGGGAGCACTGTTATCATCATCCCATTCTAAGGCAGAGCAAAGAATGGGATAGAAGCCTTGTTGCATACACCAGGCTTCCCAACCTTCCTCTTAAAGTTCTTGCCATCTGTAGAAGTCCTTGATGAGGAGAAACTGACTTGTGCACAATCGGAGTGTAATACCACCCGGACACAGGGCATGAAGACGTACACTGGACCTCATCTGGAGGAAGAGCTTGATGCATGATTGGAATGCGATCCTTATAAACTTAGGATGTGAAAGTTCTGGCAAAGAACCAAATGGGGCACTTGTATGCGGAACCTGGAATGTGCGTACCTTGTCAGAGAATATAATAGGTCTTGATGATCTGAATGGACCCTTTCACCGTACAACCTGAGAAGTATCAGCAAAATTAGGATTAGGCTTGGTATTCTCCCAAAAAGAGAGAATTTCATAGTGGGGAATGTGAAGAGTTGACCTCATATACGGGTGATCTAACAAGAGCTATAAATCTTTAAATTGAACCCTCTACTGTAGTAACCTTCGATTGGTAATACATGGTAATGAGTGGAGGGATTGTTGTCACTTTCGAGAGAAGGATGGTAGATATGAGAAATCCTTCTAGCCATATTGTGCAAGGTGGCCTTCGGTTACTTTTACCACACTCATTCATCTTAATTGGAAGGACAAGAAGGATTAAGGGCAGGAAGACAATAAGGAAACCTCATGTGTCTCCCATCTCTCACAGAAAGTAGGTATCCAAGAAGAGACAACAGGAACTCTAGAACGACAGAAATGGGTATGTTACATGGAAGGGGAACCACTAGAGTACAGTTGTAAGTTTTTTCAGAGCCTGAGTTTTCTTGGTTCTCAGATAATACTTTAAGTACCAGTAATGTTGTATCGAGTGGTCACAGGACCACAAATATGCTTCAGATTCGTAGCAAACAGGCAATGACCAAAAACAAAGGCACGTATGCCATATAAATGGCGAGTTTAAATGATTGGAAAAAACTGTAAATCATCCTACAGAAATGCCATTTTATCTAAACTTTTGCAATTTTGTGTAGTAAAATGCATATCCTTGTTTGCATTAAAATTCTTGTACAAATTAGTGTAAGGATAAAACCAATACAAGGGGAATTACTGTCTTGTTCTACCTAAATTTTCACCTTCAAGTTATTTTTAAAAAGGACCAGAATAGGATGTTTTATCATAATGGATTTTATTGTACTCATTCCATTGGTCTGTAGAAAATTTAAATTCCCTAAAATTTTACTTAGTGCTTTCATTCATATCTATACTAAAAGTATTCAGCAGGCTGTACTGCAGATACAAATATATATTACCAAGTTTATTTTTATTATTTTATTGTCTCTAAGCTTCATTTTATCTTTCAGGAAAGCCTGCTATAGCTCATCGGGATTTGAAGAGCAAGAATATTCTTGTAAAATCAAATGGCACTTGCGCTATAGCGGATTTAGGGTTAGCAGTGCGTTATGAATCTGCCACTGACAGTGTAGACATAGTGCACAACAACAGAGTGGGCACTAAAAGATACCTGGCCCCTGAGGTAAATTCTCATTCCTTCTAATTATGTATTTTTTGTAATTTTCAAGTCAAAATGCTTCTGTTAGAATCCTTAGAAAAATATTTTACTTTTGTCAAATTTGTAGTTGCATAGTTGCTGTACTGTTTAAAACTATGATCTCCCAACTCAAAACAATATGGCAAAGTCAAACAACTTTTATTTCTGGTCTTTGCAAAGAGTGACTACCACAATTAGCTAATGATCCCATCTTTTTTATTAAATAATGCAAAAGGCTGAAAACACAATTATCTTTTTTTATACACAGTACTGCACAATGGGCTTTTAGTTGATTTTTTTTTTCATAACCCAGTAACCACAAATTGCCTTATTTATTGTGAGATGATCTCAAAACTCATCATATTCATCATCTTAAATATTTCAACATGGAAATGTTTCCTACTTTTGCTTGTGTCCTGTACTTTTTCTGAACTCCCATTAAGGGCAAGATCTTCATCTTTCCCACTTCTCCATAATGTTCTAGGCCTTACTACTGGTAATTTCAATGTTACTTCCATATATGTTGTTCTTCTGACTAGGTGTTTCTCACCAAATCTCCAATCCACCTCAGTCTTTAGGTTCTTCAGCTTTTGGACACCACATGTCTCCAACAATTCCTTATAATATAATCTTCCCATCATGCTACAGCCATGATTCTTAATATTCCGATGTCACACTGTCTAGCATTCGCTTTCATTTTCTATGTCAGACTCCTCTTATTCAATTGTATGATACAAATAGAGGTTACTGGGAAAAGTTTCAAGTTTTATACAGGTTAAGTGCTTCCTTTTAATCATTCACAAGATCATGATGGAAAAAAATTGTTTGTTTGTAAACTTTATCACAAAGGCAGCTGATAAATCTATACCTCTCACTAATGCTGGACCAATGAAGCACAGGGTCTGTGTGTGGTCAGACATTATCCCAATTGATGAAAGAAAACTATGCAGTTGGAAGAAAATTATACACCTTAGATAGAAGATTTAAAAACTTGAGTACTTCTCCCATACAGTTAATAAGTATAATAAACACCTGCCTTGTTAATAGGTATAATAAACAAACTCATTGGTAGAGCCATAGAAATTAATTCATTGAAACTGTATTTTGATAAGATTTATGCCATATTTAGAAAAGAAGCTATAAAAGGCAACATTCATTTTTGGCAAAAATGTGTATCTAGCATATCAGAAAATACATCCAAACTATCCCATATCTTTAATTTTGTTAAATTACTTGATATGGAAGGGAGAGAAAGATAGCATACAGTATGTATATCGTAATCTTAAAACGATGCTAACTTTGCTTCTTAGGATACAACTTAACCATGAAAGGAACCCTTTCTAGAATAACCCAGGAACATACATGGTGGGTTGCCCTTAGATCTGCACTCTTTGGTGTGGAGTTAACCATTTCTTCTTTACGTGAACCACACAGCTCTGTCACTCACTGTCCAAAGAAAAAGTCAAGGACTCTTGCTGATGTGTTTGACAGTACTGTAACCTGAGTAAGGAAAAACTAGATCTTCTTCATTCATATTTTCCTGAGGCCCTAATAATTAGTTTAACTTTTGGTTCCGTGAATTTAAAACACTGGATGAACCTTGATACTTTTAGAGATGTAGACACAAATGGTATTTTTCCTTCTGTTATGACCACTAATTTCTTAGTTCCTAAGTTCTGTTATTTTCTTCAAGTTAGCAAGAAGAGGTTTTTTGCACTTGTTGGAGAATTGGTAATGTCACCACATTAGGTAAACATGTTTGTGGTAGCTCAAGCCCTGCTGATTGCTGCCCAATTTCCATAACTCCCATATCTAAAGTGTTTTATTATCTTTTAGCAAAACGACTAAATAGGTATACTGAAGGTAATCATCTATTTATTAATTTACAATTTGGCTTTTGCAAAGGTCTTGGAGCATGTGATGCTCTTCTTACAATCTGAGAAATCCCTTGAATGTGGTCAGGAAGTAAGTATGGTTGGCTTTGATTTTAGTACTGCCTTTTACCGTGCTAATCATGAGGCCCTTGCCTTCAAACTCAAACAGTTGGGAGTGGGTGGGTCTTTTTTAGCATCATTATTGTATTAAGTCAAGTAATAGATTGCAAAGAGTTATCGTTGATGGACATCATAGTGAGTGTAGGAATGTGATATATGGTGTTCCTATGGCTAGTGTTCTTTGCCCATTACTTGTTATATACACATATGTGGTTTGGCCTATAAAGAAATTTTGCATATGCAGATATAACTACTTTCTTTCTCAATTCCATCTTCTGAACGTAGATCTAGATTAGCTTAATCCTTTAATTGAAATCTAGCTAAAATTAGTACATGGTGCAAATTATGAGCCATGATGTTGAACCCTATCAAAACTCAAAGTATGATTATAAGTAGATTGAGGATAGTGGCTCCTCAACATCCAGATCTCTCTATTAATGATATTTCTTTAACTCTCTATGACTCCATTTATATTTTAGCAGATTCTTGATTGCAAATTTACATTTGAGAAACACATTGTCTATTCCTTCTTCAATTGCACCAAAAATTGGCTTATTGAGAAAGTCTTTGGCGATCAGTTTATTCTGGAGAAAGTACAGCATTGTTCTGTCTGATCTTCAGCTGCAGAATTGTATATTAACACTGTCTGTTAAATGTCTTCTCAAGATAAATAGAAGAAAGACAGAGACGAGGAAAATGGAATATGCAACGGAAGAGGAAATATCATTGGAAAGAGAAAGGATTAATGAGGTGAAATCATTTAAATATTCAGGAAATATGATCTCTAATATAGGATCTTTAGAATGAGTTAAATGAAAGATTGAAAATAACAAATGGCTAGGTTTAGTAAAATTTGGAAATCCAATCGCCTGAAATTACTTTAAAAAATCAGGCTATATATCAGTTTAGTGAGATCGGTGTTACTGTATGGACATCATGTGATACTGTATGACAATGAAACAATATCCAACAGGTTTTAGTTTTGAGGATAAAACCCTCGTGGAAGAATATTCGGATATGAATGGCAGGACAGGATTAGAAAAGGGATTTTGACAAAGGAAAAATCTATTTCTGGGGAGATACCTGTGACTCCCGGTGAAAAGAGTCCTTCCTTCCACTTTTCTGATATAAATACTTCCAAATATACCGGAGAAATTAAAGTATGGAATGCAGAGGTTACTACCCTCGCGCGAACACCCTGTGGGCGTCGTTTATAAAGCAGGGGCGTGTGAAAACCACTATTCACAGGCTATCTCCCATTTAGGTAATTCCTTCATCAAAGGGGAGGGCCATAACAGAGGCCTTATCTACTTTACCTGAACTATCCTACCGATGCCCGATGCTACCGCCACCCTAGAATACATCCTTCTGCAAGAACTATGGCTTGGAAAGGAGAAAGGGTGGGTCAACGTAAGGGAAGGGTTTCACGGGGCGTCACAGGTATCTCCCCAGAAATAGATTTTTCCTTTATCAAAATCCCTTTTCTGGGTCGACCTGTGACGCCCGGTGAAAATGTACCAGAGAATGCCTTCCAAGCCCAAAAACCGTATCAAATAAAAGGGATAAAGTCAAACACCATGTACCAAGGACAAAATACTATATTAAGGTAGTCAAACTAAAAATAAAACACATTAGCTCAAACAGGAATCCCAAAGATGGAGTAACAAAAAAAATGAGAAGCAAAGAATCATCCCTTGAATCAATCACAACACAAAATCAATCCTTACATGGCTAAAGAACATAAACATGAAATAAAATAAGTCAAGGTTAATCATACTAACAGGTAATAACCAGGGTACAAAGAAATGCTAACATAATTTTAGGGCTAATTGACCGACCCATGAGTGCGGCGAAGTGGCAGGAGTGCAGGCAGGAGGGAGAAGGAGAGAGATGGATGAAAAGGAAGAATGGAGAGATTATTGAGGGGAGATAAGACTCCCAACTGCAACTGTGGGGAATTTGAGGGCCTGTAGGTTCTATAAATAGTGCCGTCTGAAAACCAAAGGAGATTTCCAACCCGTATACTTCTTCAGGTCATCAAACTTCATATTCTGAAAATAATTGATGGAGTTTGCCACTGATCGGATATCGTGAGCATAAGGAAATGACTCCGGGTTAGCCTCCTTAATAAAGTAAAGGATTTGTTGTCTGATGCCTTGAATGGAAATAGTACCTCCCTGTTCTCTGAGAAACAAGGGTCCAGACGAGCGGTTGGCGGTCCTGGCTAAGAAAGCCTTTAGTGTAGTGACGGGACACAGAGAAGTATCCTGGGGAAGAGGAATACAGTAATCTTCCAAGGGGACCACCTATTTTGTGGGTCCTCGTTTTTAGCTAGGAAAGTTCTGTCTGGGGAAAGTAGAACTTCGCCTGACGGGAGGAAATCCATATTTTCGGAATTACGTGAAAGAGCTGCTAATTCTGAGATTCTAGCACCTGAAGCCAAAGCCGTTAAAAATAAGAAGAGTGATGTAGGGGCAGGATTCGTTATCCGTGTCCGAAGCTAGTTTTAATACGTCGTTCAGAGACCAAGAGACCTTTTGTGGTCGTACCGAAGGATTGAGCCTAGCGCATGCCTTCGGAATAGATGAAAAATAGGAATCCGACAGATCAATATTGAAACCCACGAGGAAGATCTTCTTTAGAGCCGACTTAACCGTGGTTAATGTGCTAGCTGCCAGTCCCTTGTCAAACAGGGACTTAAAGAATGAGATGGCCAAATTAGAGGTCATGCGAGAATGATCTGAATTTTTTAGGAAACCTGCTAACTTCTTCATGGCCGAATCATATTGTCTAATTGTGGAATCCCTTTTGTCTGATTTTATGAAGAGGACATTTTCTGGGTCAATGTTTGCATCCCTGCAGGCTGCAAACTTCATGAATTCCACAAACTTAAGGGTTTTGGCTATTCTTGAGGAATCTGACACAGTCTGAGTTTGGACTAATTGGGTCAGCTTGGGGAATGAAATCCGTAAGGGGCGGAGTTTCAACTCGAGGAGGAGAGGAAACCAACTGCTCTTTGGCCAGTGCGGTGCCACTAAAGCCACTGCTCTCCGGAAGGAACATAGTTTGTGCAGGACTTTCATCAGAAGATTCACCGGAGGAAAAAGGTAAATCTTCTTCCAATGGTTCCAATCCAGGGTTAACGCGTCCATGGCGTATGCCTGAGGGTCCAGGTTTGGGGTCACATAACAAGGGAGTTTGTGGTTCAGTTGTGTCGCGAATAGATCCACCTGGAGGCCTGGAACCAGCCTGGAAATCCACTGGAAAGAATTCACGTCTAGAGACCATTCTGACTCCAGTGGACTCGTCCTGGATAGCGAGTCCGCAATCACGTTCTGGACTCCTGCAAGGTGAGTCGCAGACAGGAACCAGTTCTTTTCTGCTGCTAAGGCGAAAATCGAGACCAAGACTTGGTTGAGATTGGGAGATTTTGATCCACTTCTGTTTATGCAGTGCACTACTGCTGTGCTGTCTGAGATTATCCTGATGTGGGTGGACCGTGGAGGGGATAGCCTCTTCAGGGTTAAGAACACTGCCATAGCTTCTAGCACATTGATGTGGAAGTGTCTCATGGCGGGTGACCAGGAGCCCTGGAACATCTATTGGTTGTAATATCCCCCCCCCCCCCCAGCCGCTCAGAGACGCGTCTGTATGGATCGTCACTTGAGGAGGAGGGAAATGCAGAGGAACCGACTTGGAAAGGTTCTCTGGTTTGGACCAAGGCCGAAGTCTCTCTTTCAGGATTGAGGGAACCGACGAGATTTTGTCTCGTAAATGTATAGTAGCCCTCTTTCTCCAAACCCTTGAGTTTGGCTTTCAAAAAGAGGTCTGTCACTGACGCAAACTGAAGTAAGCCGAGGATTCTTTCTAAGGCTCTTCTGGACACCTGCTTGTGCTTGAGAAAGTTTTTTGTCTTTGCAGCTATCTCCCTGACTTTCTTGGAAGGAAGAGAGAGCTTGTGATTTTTGAGGTCCCATTGGATGCCTAACCATTCGAAACGGCTTGCCGGTTGTAGACGAGATTTTTGACCTTGAAGCCTAGCTGGCTGAGGACTTGGATCACTTTGGCTGTAGCTTTGTTGCCTTCCGAGATGGACTTCTCCCAGATTAGCCAATCGTCCAGATAGGCAACTACTTTGATCCCTTGGTTCCTGAGTTGTTCGAGCACTGTCTCCCCCAGTTTTGTAAATATCCTGGGGACTATGCTGAGACCGAAGGGCATGACTCTGAATGCGAAGGCCTTCCTGCCTAGGCGGAATCCGAGGTAGGGGGAGAAGTTTCGAGCTATAGGTACGTGATAATAGGCGTCTGTAAGATCGATAGAGGTGGTGACGGCCCCACAGGGAAGTAAGGTCCATACCTGCGAGACAGTCAACATACGGAACTTGTCGCATAGAATGTAAGAATTCAGTTTCGACAAGTCCAGGACCACTCTTAACGCCGTCGAATTCTTCTTGGGGACTGTGAACAGTCGTCCTTGGAATTTCAGTGACCGTACCCTCTTTATGGCCTTCTTTTTCAGTAATTCTTTGGTGTATTCTTCCAATATCGGAGTTGGTTTCTGGAAGAAGGTCACTGCTGGAGGTGGAGAACCTTGTGACCATTTCCAACCGAGGCCTTTGGACACTATGCTGTGGGCCCAAGGACTGAAGGTACAATGGTCCCGGAAGTGGTATAGTCTCCCTCCTACCTGATTCCTTTCATTGAGAGGGGGTGAATTTAGACCCTTGTCTTCCACGAGGACCTTTGGTTCTTGGTCCGCCTCGGTGGCGAAACTGCCCTCTACCCCTGTTGCCGCCTCTAAGGTATCCTCGAAAGGTATTAGAGGATTCGTAAACTGGATTGTAGGCTTGGGAGGTCATTCAAGGAGCCATGGGGGTAGGGTGGTTACCCTGGGGAGCAGGAAGGTAGACCACCTGTGGTGGAGGGGTAGAATGCGGAGTAGTTGTCTTAGAAGTAGAAGGAGTTGACGAGTGAGGGCCTTGATGGAACTGGCCACGACTGGTCATGTATGGGGTGAAGCGTTGTCTCTTTTTGAAAAAGGACTGCTTCCCTGAGTCTACCTTCCTCTTAGTCGAAAGGCCCCATCTCACTTGCTAGCTCTGGTTAGCTCTAGCCGCGTCTTGCAAGACCTTGTCTACTTCCTCCTGTGGAAACAGGTTCTTGCCCCAACAGGAGGAGGCTATGAGCTTATTCGGTTCATGCCTAATGGAAGCTTCCGCCAGAACATACTTCCTGCAGTTTATCCTGGATGTCCATAAATCGTGCAGGTCGAACTGGAACGTCTGGAGGTTGTTCTTAGCAAACACCCTGAATAGAGACTCATCCGGGTATAGGGAGGCTAACATTTCTGCTGAGACCATGGTGTGAACCGACCTAGCGAGTCTGTTCCGAGCGTCAAGCTCTGACTTGATAAGGCGATCCGGTAGCCTGGGAAGCTTCTCAGAGAAGAGAGATGAGGCGCAGTCCGGGTCGAGCTTATTCACTGAAAAAGTATACGAAGCATCCCTCCAAAGGGGGGAAGAGCCCGGAAGAAGCAGCGAGGTGGAGTCCGTTTCCTTGAGGACAGGAACAGGGGAGCCTTCCTTGGCCGATTGCATGGTCAACTCGGCCACTTTATCCGTAAAAGGAATCGGAACGGATTGGGGTGTGGTAAAGATAGTATAGGGACCTTTAGGTTGGGTCCATTTAGAGTTGACGCAACCCCAGTCAGCAAGAGTCCTAGCCCATACGGCTTGGGCCTGCTCCTTAGGGAAGATGACAGTCTCCTTAGGGACTTTATCCATCCTAACAAGAGCATGTTCCTTCAGCCGGGCGAAACCATTGAAGGAGAACTGGAGCCCCGGAGGGAAAAATTCAAGATCATCTAGAGGGCGGGTCCCGAATCCCTCTAGGGTTAGAATACCATCGATGTAGGGTGCATGGAGCGCGAACCTCCATGGGTGGTTCTTCTCGAAAGGAGACAACTTAGAAGGATCCGGCGCTACCGGGGGCGCAGCCTGGTTCCCTGCGCGAAGTATATTGCCTACCTTATCCTTCAATTCCGATATTGCCCCCGATTACTGCATCTGAGTCCTCGCTAAACCTTCCATCATCTCTGTCCACGGTGGTACCGAGGGACTGATCTCTGACAAAGCCTTAGTCTTAGTGGACATTCCTTTCTTGGGAGGATGAGGCCTGGATCCCATAGGGATGTCGGGAGTAGTGGAGGGTCCTGGGACCGGAGATATGACGACTGGCGAAGCTGAAGTACGAGACTTAGGTTTGTAATTGCGTAGGGGCTTCACCTTGGGTTGTACAGATAGAGAGGGATCCAAAGTAGAAGCCTGAGGTTTATCAAAGCCGCGGAAAGAAGCAGGAGATACAGAGGGTGAGAGAAAAAGGTCTGCCAACTCCGTACCACTTACCTGCTCATCCATGGGCTCAACGTCAATATTCAGATCGGCGACGTCTCCTGAGAGTAGATTCTCGTTTTGGGAGATAGTCGCTCTGATGGATTCCATGATAGGTTCCGCTAAGATAGAGGGAACCGCCGCAGAGGAGGAGCCCGGAAAGAGATGGGAGGCCATGTCATCATCAAGGAGGTAGGGAGATCCAGAGGGAGCATTACGGCCAAAGCCTGAGACCCAGGACCGGAGGCTCATTCTGGCGGTCCGGAGAACCTCCTCGTCGACCTGGAAGTGATGAGAATATTATAGAGACTGACGGAGAGAATCCCCGATAGTACCAAATATCAGTAATACAGAAAGAATTCAAGTAATTCAACATAAAATATGTTATCAACAAAACAACTAATATTGAAAATACTCACGTCGTCATTCCACAGAATTGACGTAAGGTCATAACACAGCATGCATGCCTCTGGGAACCACACCATGTAAGGGGACTGGCCCGGCTCACGGACGAAGGGGATGGCGCAATGCGCGTGAGATCGGCAGACATCATGGCCTACCGGATCACTAAAGGAGGCGGAGCAACCCTTGGCAGCACATCGCACTTTCTGTAATAAAAAGAAGACATAAGTCCGTCTGTTCTCGGAAACTCTGAGATAACAACACAGGTTATAAAGAGTCTGAGAGTAAAATAAAATCTACTGTTCGCCTGAAAGGGGGCCGAAGTTCTGTGTAATACTACAATAATTAATCGAGTGATCCACTCCGTAGTGAGGCGGAGAAAACTATAAAAGTGTGAGCCGGAGCTCGTAGTAATTACACAAGAACAGTAACTAGTGATTGGAATGTCTCCGGGTATGCCGGAGACCCGATGGTAGGTCCTTGACTAATAAATACCCCCATTATATTATATAAAGTAGAATGATCTACGAAATACTCTGAAGGAGACCTCCCGGAGGAGGGGGGAGAATAAGTCGTGTGGGGAGGGCCGAAGCCGGAGTTGATAGCAAACGAAGGGAACGTGTTCCCACCTCCCGGTATGGCGTAGTTGTAAAGGAGTTCGGACCAACTCCCGAGGCCGTAGCGGGGAGCGGATGGAACTAGGGGAATTAATAACGACTCCGGGCCATCCGAATAACTCCCACACGACAGGACCTATCAAAACACTAACCCCAAAATACACTAAAAGTAACCACAAAATAAACATGTAAAATAAACACAAACCGTAATTCCCGCAGGGGGGAGAGAGAGAGAGAGAACCCGTGATTGTATGAACAGAAAACGGGCTTCCCACCTCTCGTACTAGGTAAAACTAACATAAAAGAGAGAGAGAGGGAGACACGAGACCGTATGCACAGAAAACTGGAACTCCCCCTCTCTCTCTCTCTCTCGTGGTCACTAAAACAAAACTATAAAACGAACCTTAACTCACATTACAAATAAAGGTCCATGACCAACAAAAAATAATAAAAAGAGGCGAACGAAGAATAGCGAAACGAGAACGAAAAAAGAGTAAAATTTTGATGAAAATATGATACCGCCAATCGGAACAACTCATCTATAACAAAGCCTCGATCGCTATTCTTGGTTCGCCAGGATATGGACTCGTAAGCGCTAAAAAGTACCAAGACTGGAAATATAACCGGTTCAAAATATCATAATATAAATGGCATAAGGCCTGAAATTAAAAGGATTATGAACCTAAGATGACAAGAGTACCTACGGGCAAAACAAGAAAACACCAAACCGTACAAGAATAATGGCTGCCATTATCCTGGAAGGCCAAAACTGTACGGACTAAAAAACACTCAAATGAATTAATATAACATTAGCCCGGTACTTAAAAACCTGTCAAAACAATCTATGGTACTTAACATTGGTGCAGGAGTAAGAAGAGCCTCGGTCATGATGAAATTACTTGAAAAAAGCTGAAAATCCAAGCGGCACACAACAAACAAAACGGCGCTTACGAAGTCCAACAGAAGGATGTTGTTTAGGTGGAGCTAGCATCGGGCGTCGGTAGGATAGTTCAGGTAAAGTAGATAGGGCCTCTGTTACGCCCCTCCCTTTTGATGAAGGAATTACCTAAATGGGAGACAGCCTGTGAATAGTGGTTTTCACACGCCCCTGCTTTATAAACGATGCCCACAAGGTGTTCGCGCGAGGGTAGTAACATCTGCATTCCATACTTTAATTTCTCTGGTATATTTGGAAGTACAGTATTTATATCAGAAAAGTGTAAGGAAGGACTCTTTTCACCGGGCGTCACAGGTCGACCCAGAAATGAAACTATGAAAGATTACTCAAGTGCCATATGTGAATGAGATCTTGGTGAGGGGTAGATGGAGATGGTATGGGCATGCTCTTTGCACTCCTCAAGAGAGATTAGTTCATCAAACTTTGAACTGGGCTCCACAAGACACTAGAAGAGTTGGAAGACCCAGGCTTACATGGCTGAGGATTGTGAAACGTGAAGTAGATAATGAATGCAGAAGTATTGAATTGAAAGCTCGAGATAGAGACTACTAGTGAAATCTAATCATAGCCCTTCGTGTCAATAGGTGTGGGAGATGATGATTACATGTCTTATTCCTAATCTAGATATTAATGTCAGTCATTCAGTTAGTTCTTTATGCATGTTGCTTAAGATTTTTCATAATTCTGACCATCCTTTGCATTTAGATGTTCCTAGACCAGTGGTTCTTAACCTGCTGGTGGGGAATGGCGGAGTTGCCAAGTGGGGAATGACCGGTCGGACAGAAGAACCACTGTCTTGTTGTCACATTTCGTGAATTTGTTTCCACCCACAAATAATCGATAGTGCTTCAAAAGCAACAACCCAATGATGGAGTTCACGAGGGATCCCTTCAGCTTTCGAGTTGACAACTTCCCGAAGGAAGCAGAAGACATCGAAGATCAGTTTCTTGACCTGGTGCATGACTCCGCAGCAAAAGCTGTTTTTGCGGAGAAAAGCCTGAACGCATTCTGGGCCACTATGCATGGTTCGTATCCTCACGTTGCTGTGGCGGCGCTCACACTACTGGTTGCATTTCCCTCCATGTACCTGTACGAGTCGACGTTTTCGAGCATGGTTGAGATCAAAACCAAATCGCGAAACCGCCTGATTGACCTTGAATCTGATTTGCGCTACGCCATTTCAGAAGTGGAGCCTAGACTGTACCATCCTGTACTTAGTACTAAGTCATGCATCCTCCATCATAAGGCTCAATACTTCACAATATTCTAGAAGTTTCATTTCAGCTGTGACTAGATTGTGGAATGTTCTTCCTAATTGGGTAGTTGAACAGGCAAAACTTCAAAAAGTTAAAACTTCCTTCTGATGTTTTTTTTATGTTGAACAGGCTGACATAAGTCTCTCTCTTGATAGGTTATATATGTCAGATCTACTCTGACGTTGTTACTGATCTTAAAATGCTTTATATTCATTGTTTGTTACTTCTCGTATAGTTTATTAATTTCCTCTTTTCCTAATCTTACCGGGCTATTTTTCCCTGTTGGAGCCCTTGGGATTATAGCATCCTGCTCTTCTAACTAGGGTTGCAGCTTTGCTAGTAATATTGTTGATAATAATGATAATGAGTGAAGGTGAAACTTTATGGATGAGAGAAAGAATCTGGCAGGTTTTAAGTCTTGCATACTGTGGAACCAATACTCAGAAGATTTCTTTGCTACTGTAATGTTTTATCTTGTATTTATTGTTTAAGCATTATTAAATTTAGAATTTAAGCTGGCAATAGATTAACAAATACTAAATTGTTTGAATGTTAGAGTAGGGCTCATTCTAGTTTTTAAGTTGCTCATGCCCTTTTTATTATACATTATTGGTTTCTATATTAAAAAGACAGCAACATATTTCAGGGTATCACAATGCATATATCTTTGATATTTTACAGTATTCTCATACAAATTAACATTTGCACAATGGATACATCTAATAACCCATATTGTCAGTGCAGATACAAACTTCTATCCTGATATGAATGTTCATGGTGATATTGGAGTCATTTACAAGTTATAGGTTGAAGTCTATATTTTTTAACTATTCAGTACATTTGATCATCATAGCATTTGTTCTATTTATGTAGCCCTTATTAAATGTACAAATTTGATACTTTTGCCAAATTGTAATTGTAAAATTGGTCAGTTTTCTGTTAACGTATTGCATTTATATTATTTCTTTTTCAGTGTCTTGAAGAATCAATAAACATGAATCATTTTGATTCCTTCAAAAGAGCTGATGTGTATGCTCTAGGCCTAGTTTACTGGGAAATTGCAAGAAGGTGTAACACAGGTAATACATTTATTTATCAAGACCAGTGTTTAAAATTCATCTACATAATGTTAGCCATCTTTAATATCATATGGTGTCTGCTTATGCTTGGTTCATGCTTTCATTATTTTCCAGTCAGTTGTACTCATTATGGTTGTAGAATCTATTAGAACTATTCTTTCTTAGTTTTTAAAGGATATATAGCCTATAAATTACAATTCATAATTGTTCCGTAACTGAAATACA
The DNA here is from genome assembly GCF_036898095.1 of Palaemon carinicauda. Lineage (NCBI taxonomy): Eukaryota > Metazoa > Arthropoda > Malacostraca > Decapoda > Palaemonidae > Palaemon > Palaemon carinicauda. The sequence continues at coordinate 102,882,209 of NC_090732.1, forward strand.
AACCACGCTATTTACATTGGGTTTACCTTTTAGCGCAGCTGAAATGACGAGCCAATAGTTTTAACGAGGGTTAATTACCCCCGCGCTAGTTAGGGGGGGGTAGGCGAAGGGTAGCTTGCTACCCCTCCCCCCCCACACACACCGGTGACTTGCTTCACTTCACTTTTGGCTCGGCGGTGATCAGACGTGTCTGTTCATCGTCCTCGTGACAGCCTTTAATTTTTCTGCTTTTTCTTTCTTCAGCGTGTGTGTTGGTTGGAAGTTGACCTTCATTATTATTATTTTACAATGCGTACATGCCCTGGTGTTGCCGGTCATCCTTGTGGGACCTTTATGTCGGACGTAGCTACGGACCCTCACACCCTTTGCCCTCAGTGTCGGGGCCGACGGTGTGACCAGGAGAACATGTGCCGTGAGTGCAGGGAGTGGTCTGCCTCCCAGTGGGAGAGGTTTGGCCGCCGGCGTAAGAGGAAGTCCAGGAGAGACCGTTCTCCTTCCGGGTTTGCCTTGAAGGAGGAAGGTTCTCGGGATTCTTCTTCCGCCGCCCAAACCTCCTCCGAAGCTCCCCCTCGTCCGGCTCCTAAGGAGAGTCGGCCGAGTGGTAGCTCAGGCCCTAGTTCTGTTTCCCGACCTTGGGTGGGGGGAGAGGGCGTCGCCTCCCATAGCGAGGCGGTTCCCCCTCCTCCTCCGGGGGAGGTTATTGATAATGCTGTAACTAATGATGATCTTTTGCAGATTTGGTCTTCCCTGGGGCTTAAGGGCTTGCCCTCCAGGGTCGCTCTGATTGACCTTGTCTCGTTGGGGGCCGCTGTTAAGCAGTCGCCGGCGATAGCAGAGGTAGACCCTCTGTCTATCGTCGACGTGGTGGTGGCAGAGGCCTCCGAGTGGCTGGGCAATCCTCCGCAGGTGCTGTTGAGGATGATGGTGCTGAAGGCTCTCCTCCCCCTTCCATACATCGTTTGAAGGGGGAAGTGAGTCCTTCGGTCTCTGCTGCTGCTCAGCTTCCTTCTAAGGGAAGTGCTTTGACTGAGACTCCCCTTTGGAGGACCGATGGCTCACCGTCCGCTAGGTCGCAAGGGCCTCCTTTCCCCTTACAAGGGGGTTAAGAGGCGCCTTTTTGGATCTTCTTCCTCCGAAGGGTACTCTCCTCGTCAGCCTCAACCTACAGCTCCGTCTCCCTTGGACCTCTCTGCAGACCGTTCACCAACTCCTGCCAGATCTTCACCTTCTGGAGAATTCGTCACCCGACGGGCAACGGTCCCTTCGAGGCAAAGGGATTCTTCCCTTCCACGAGCAGTGCTAGGGCACAGGCGCTCTCCTGCTCGTCAGCGCTCTCCTGCTCGTCGGCGCTCACCTGCTCGTCGGCGCTCACCTGCTCGTCGGCGCTCTCCTGATGCTCGCCTACTCGTCAGCGCTCTCCTGATGCTCGCCTACTCGTCAGCGCTCTCCTGCTCGTCAGCGCTCTCCTGCTCGTCAGCGCTCTCCTGCTCGTCAGCGCTCTCCTGCTCGTCAGCTCTCTTCTGAGCGTCAGCGCTCATTTGAGGATCATCGCCCTGCGGTCTCTGACCATCCTACAGTTCCTGCTGAGCTCCCTGCACGCCATTAGTCTTCTGAGCTCTTTCATCCTGTGGCTACGCAATATCGTTCCTGCTCGTGAACACGCCGCGCCACTTGTCCCTTCACAGGATCTCTCGCGTCGACCTCCTGCTCGCCAGCAATCTCCTGCTCGCCAGCGATCACCTACGCTCCAGCGATCACCTGCTCGCCAGCGCGCACAGGCGATTTTACTATCGCATATTCGCCAGCGTTCTCCCACGCGTCAACAATCGCCTACGCGCCAGCGTTCACCTGCTCGCCAGCGTTCTCCCACGCGTGAATAATCGTCTATCGCCTATTCACCAGCGTTCTACGCGTCAGCGATCACTTGTTTCTCGGCGATCTCCGGACCGCCCGCGTGTGTTACAGCCTGCGCGCTAACGTTCTCCAACGCTTCGTCAGCCGAAGGTTCTGAAGGGACATGGTTCGCCAGCTACTAGCTCGCCATCGCGCGATCGCTCACCGGCGCATGCTGCTCGCTAATGCTCGCCAACGCGTTACCATGCCACAACGCGCCATCGCCTACCTGCGCGTCAGCGCTCACCAGCTCACCACCGATCGCCTGTTGATCCACATCGCCAGCGGTCTTCCTCACCCACGCTGCGCGTTTCCTCGCCAACGCTTGCGTTCGCCGCCTCGGACACGCGCTCATTCACCTGCCCACCCTCGCGCCCACTCGCCCGCGCGATCATCCACCTGCGCGCCCGCGCGATCATTCGCCCTTGCGCGACCATCGTTCGCGGCGAATTCCGCAGCCGGTGGTAGCAGTAGGAACGCGTGTTCCTAGACAATGCTCGGGATCGCCTCCACCCAAACACAGGTTGGTAGTGCAGGACAAGGATACTACTGAGGAGAGGTTAGTACATCATTCTTCCCAACCTTCTTTTCAGGCAGGTACTGTGGTGTCCACTCTAAAGGATCGCCGGATCCCTTTCCCTTTAGCGAGGATTTCGGACTCTGTGTCCTTGGAGCAACAGACTTGGTTTGGTCCTCTGGCGCGGGCGTTAGTGAGGGTTATGAAACCAGCACTCACCGACCAGGGTAACAAACCAACGGCTGTCTCTCCTACGCTGAAGAGAAAGAGAGGAGTGGACTTCGTGGTGACTTCCCCCAGGGCGAAGTTGGTTCCCAAGAGGTCGGCCGCGAAGGCCCCTTCTCCTGCTCGAATGCTTTCTCCTTCTCCCGTGGACGAAGCCTTTCCGTCCTCAGGTGAGTCCAGTGGGGCGGTAGTCTTCCCCTCGGCACCAAGGGGGGACACTTCGCTTCATGGAGGAGAATCATCTCGTGAGGAAGGGGCCCCTCGAATCTCTTTGTTGGGATCCTGTATCCCTCCCAGGAGGGAATCCAAGGACTCCAAGACCGTCCCGTAATCCTCTTCAAGGATTCGCCAGGAACCCACGACTACCCAGGGGAATGTCCACGTTTCACCCCAGGAAGAGATCCCTGGGGCAGGAGACTTAGCTGCCAACCTGCAGGGAGGAGAACAGCAGGAATCCGAACATGCCTTCTGGCAGGTCATAAGACTGATAAGGCAACTTAACGGGCTTATGGATCCAGTCATCGCTCCCCGTGAAGGCAAAGACACGATCTTGGATGAAGTGTTTGACGTTCGGAAGGCCCCGAAGTCCAGTGCGGCTTTGCCCTGGTTTCGGGGTCTGAAGAGTACCAGAGCTAGGGCCAACGCTCAGCTCGCGCTTCTTGCCTCCTCCAATCGTTCCACTGTCGGGAACAAGCTCATCCCTCCTCCTCGTCTTCAGCAGAGGAGGTATTTCGAGATTCTGGGTGAGCCCAACCTCGCTCTTCTCTCTGCCCGGTAGGTGTCGTTCTCGGCGGCAGAGATCCTTAGCCATGAGAAGGTCGCTAAGTGTGCCATGCAGGCCACTTCGTGGCTGGACTTTTGGCTAGGATCTCTGGGCATCCTATTGCGATAGGAGGACTTGTCCAAGGAGACCAATAGGAAGGCCCTGGAGTCCTTCTTGCTCTCGGGCACCCGCTCCATCGAGTTTTTGGCGCACCAGGTTACCACCCTGTGGGCCAACTCGGTGTTGAAGCGTCGCGATGCTGTGTCCGAGAGATTCCATCCGAAGGTCCCCGCCGTGGATGTATGTAGGCTCCGACATGCTTCCCTTCTGGGGGAGAACCTGTTTGAGCCTCAAGACAAGGAGCGAACGGCTGAGAGGTGGAGGAAATCCAGCACGGACTCCCTCCTCCATAGGGCCCTTGCAACTCGGCCCTATAAGCCTCCAGCCCCGCCACAACAGCAGCAGCAGCCTCGTAAGGCTCCAAAGCAGGCACCGGCAGTCAAGAAGGTGGTGTCTAAGCCCCAGCCCTTTCCAGCCAAGGTCAAGAGGGGTGGTAAATCCTCCAGGGGAGGCAAGACTCCTAGGGGTGGCGGCCGCGGCCGCAAGCCCTAGGGGTGGCAGTCCCCCTGCGTGTCCACCTGTGGGGGGATGCCTTCAGCGTTGCGTCCGCTGGTGGCAGCAACACGGGGCCGATGCTTGGACGGTCTCAGTGATCGGCCAAGGCTATCGCGTCCCGTTCACAACATCTCAACCTCCCCTGACAACGAATCCAGTGTCGTTGAGCTCCTATGCCGCGGGATCGGCAAAGGGGCTGGCCCTTCAGGCCAAAGTCGAGACCATGCTCGAGAAGGGTGCTCTCCAGGAGGTCGTCGACGGCTCCCCAGGCTTCTTCAGTCGACTCTTTCTTGTAAAGAAGGCTACTGGAGGCTGGAGACCCGTCATCGACCTCTCAGCTCTGAACGGGTTTGTCAAGCAAACCCGGTTCAGCATGGAGACAGCAGACTCAGTCAGACTTGCGGTGAGACCACAAGACTTCATGTGCACACTGGATCTAAAGGACGCGTACTGTACTTCCAGATTCCAATCCATCCGTCTTCCAGGAAGTACCTGAGATTTTGCCTAGACGACAAGATCTACCAGTTCAAGGTGCTGTGTTTCGGTCTCTCCACAGCTCCTCAGGTGTTCACCACTCCACAGCTCCTCAGGTGTTCACCAGAGTGTTCACCCTGATTTCATCTTGGGCGCACAGGAACGGCATTCGTCTCCTTCGTTATCTGGACGATTGGCTGATCTTAGCAGACTCGGAGTCGACCCTTCTTCGGCACCGAGACAGGCTTCTGGATCTTTGCCAGGATCTGGGGATCGTGGTAAACCTCGAGAAGTCCTCTCTGCAGCCGTCCCAACGACTGGTTTATCTAGGCATGCTAATAGACACCAATCTCCACAAAGCCTTTCCATCAGACGACCGGATAGCAAGACTGAGGAGGGTGGCGGAACCCTTCTTCAGGCAAGAAGAACTCCCCGCCCAATCGTGGTTGCGTCTCTTAGGTCACCTATCCTCCCTGGCTCGTCTGGTTCTAAACAGTCGCTTCAGGATGAGATCCCTTCAATGGCGGCTCAAGTCCCGGTGGAATCAAGGATCCGATTCCCCGGATATTCTGATCCCAATGGGGTCTCTGGAACAGACGGACTCGCGGTGGTGGCTGGTCGACGAGAACCTGCGGAAGGGAGCGAGTCTTCTCGCCCTTCCCCTGGAATTGACTCTGTTTTCGGACGCGTCAAAAGAAGGGTGGGGGCGCACGTTCTGAACCAGAGGGCCTCAGGCTTTTGGTCAGAATCAGAAAAGTGCCTACACATCAACCTGCTAGAATTGAAGGCCGTCTTTCTGGCTCTTCAGCAGTTTTAACGGTCCCTGGCGGGTCACTCCGTGGTGGTGATGAGCGACAACACCACGGTAGTGGCTTATATCAACAAGCAGGGAGGCACTTTTTTGCAGCAGCTATCCCATCTTGCAGTAGAGACTCTGAGGTGGACCGAAACCCACTCGATAACACTATCAGCTCGCTTCATTCCTGGCAAGAGGAATGTGCTCGCCGACAGTCTGAGCAGGGCCTCGCAGATAGTGAGTACCGAGTGGTCTTTGGATCCTCAGATAGCCAACAAAGTCCTGACTTTGTGGGGTTCCCCGACTGTGGACTTGTTCGCGACAGCTTTGAACTTCAAGCTGCCCCTGTACTGCTCCCCAGTCCCGGACCCCAAGGCACTCTGGCAATATGCTTTCCAGCAACGGTGGGACAACATCGACGTGTATGCCTTCCCACCGTTCTGTCTGATGAGAAGGGTGCTCAACAGGACCAGACTATCGGTCAATTGTTCGATGATTCTGGTAGCTACGCTATGGCATCACGCGGAATGGTTTCCGGACCTTCTGCAGCTTCTGACGGAGCTCCCGAGGGAGTTTCCTCCACGACACGAGCTTCTCAGACAACCCCACTCCGGCGTCCCTCACAGGGCCGTAGCCTCGCTTCGGCTTCACGCCTGGAGACTATCCAGCGTCTCCTCGCGGAGAGAGGCTTTTCGCAACAGGTTGCGGAGAGAATGTCTCGGCACCTGCGAAGGTCCTCTGAGGGAGTCTACCAAGCAAAGTGGAGTCTTTTGTGGTTAATGTTGTGGAAGGGGTATCTCTCCACTCAATGCCACTATTCCAGCAATAGCGGACTTCCTCGTTTATCTGCGGGAAGAAATGCGCCGTTCTGTCTCGGCAGTGAAAGGCTATTGCTCAGCCTTAAGCTTGGCCTTCAGACTGAAGGGCGTGGATATTTCTTCATCGCTAGAACTCGCTTTACTCATACGTAGCTATGAGCTTACCTGCCCCCAGTCGGAAGTGAGACCTCCTCCTTGGAACGTGGTTCGAGTTCTCAGGTCTCTTAAGAGACCTCCCTTCGAGCCATTGCACCAGGCCTCCGATCGACACCTGTCTTGGAAGACGGCTTTGGCTTCAGCCAAGCGGGTTAGTGAACTTCATGGTCTCTCGTACAACATCGCCCATTCAAGGGGATGGGGGGAGGTAACGTTCAGGTTCGTCCCTGAGTTTGTTGCCAAGACTCAGAATCCTGGAGTGCCGGATCCTTGGTTCGACTCTTTCAGGATCATGAATCTCCGTTCTGTAACAAGCGACCCAGACCATCTGCTACTATGTCCAGTGAGGTGTCTGAGGCACTACTTGAAGAGAACGGCTGCAGTCCGTCCTCAAGTGCGAGCTTTGTTTGTGAGCACAGGCAGGACTAAGAGGAGGGTCACCAGGAACACCATCTCAGCTTGGATTCGAAGGGTTATCCACCATGCTTTGAATCCTGACCCTCCTCCGTCACGTCGCCCTCGGGCCCACGATGTCAGGGGTATTGCTACATCCCTGGCCTTCAAGCGAAACTTCTCTGTGATGCAGGTACTTCAAGCTGGGGTCTGGAAGCGTCAAACGACCTTCCCAGCCCACTACCTGCAAGACGTGACCCACAGGAGGCTCGATACGTTCTCTATTAGCCCTGTGGTGGCTGCACAACAGCTGGTCTAACCTCAGGCTCCTTTTTGGACAAGTAGCAGTAGGTTGAGGGCGTTGTTACCCGGTCTTAGTCTGCGTGAATGAAAGAGTATGTCTGACCCTTACTTCTTTCTTCATTCTCCCCTCTCTTGGGGAAGCAGCATCCTGGTCCTCGTATAGCTGACCTCGACCTCTCCAGGTAACCCATGCTTCTTTGTGCTCCTAATATTAAGCTTAATACTGTTGCGTCTCCCATACCCTGACGAGGTGGTATTGGAAACATCCTATCCTAGAATTCCTATCTGAAGGTCTCAAGGTCAACTTCATAGGACGAGTCACACTCCCTCCACACACTGCTTATGTAGGCCACTCGTTCCTAGCGATGCTAGGAACTTGTGAGGTACAGGCGCTCCCTTTCTCTAGTGCTGCTCACTGAGGGATCGAGCCCCCGGGCGAGCTGAAGTTAGTAAGGCTGGGGACTTTCCACCCTTCCTAAGGGGTAAGTCACCCAATGTAAATAGCGTGGTTTGTATTTCGGTTAGGAACAAATGACAAATTCGAAGATAATTTGTATTTTTCCTAACCATACAAACCTTAGCTATTTACACATATGTGCCCGCCATCCCTGACCCCCAAGTCAAGTCCTACCTCTAAGTGAAGTGAAGCAAGTCACCGGTGTGTGGAGGGGGGAGGGGTAGCAAGCTACCCTTCCCCTACCCCCTGCTAACTAGCACGGGGGTAAGGGAGGGGTAGCAAGCTACCCTTCCCCTACCCCCCACTAACTAGCGCGGGGGTAATTAACCCTCATTAAAACTATTGGCTCGTCATTTCAGTTACGCTAAAAGGTAAACCCAATGTAAATAGCTAAGGTTCGTATGGTTAGGAAAAATACAAATTATCTTTGAATTTGTCATATTTTATCCTTATAAATTCATTGAATCAGATTATTTTTTTAAATCCTTTGTTTTTCAGAATGGCATAAAGATAGAAAGGAAAGGTCAAAAATTGTTTAATATTACATCAAACAGTCTTAAGATTAGCTCTCATTTTGTACATATTACATAATTAGAAAAAAATATGATCTATTCCTTTGATAAGAGTATTGGGAGTATTATTATTAAATGTCACTTTAATTGTTAACATTTATGCAGTTTAGATCTAATCATAATATTTCAGTAGAAATAAGTAGGTCAGGTTATATGGGAACCGTTTCATAGGAAAGCTGCTTTATCCTTGGTAATAAAATTCTTAAGCACATTCTTACCATCAAATCCCAAGTGACAGGTACTTCGGGATTATTAACAAATCATTAAATGTTTGGCAGGCCAGTGCTGTTGTTTTGTATAAATCACTATCTATTATAGACCTTTTTTAATGTAAATTAATTATACCATTGTCTACTTGTATACAGTACACTCCTTCCTTAAAGTTTATGATTTCAGTTATTTAGACATGGAGACTCAGGATATTATTCAATTTACAATTTGGAATTTCTGGTTTTTGTTGGCTATCATGGCGTCCTCATTGATAATCAGTGCACACTTCAATGTTCTTGCTCCTCTGAATCTTCACTCGTCTCCTTGTAAACTATTTCTAAGGACTTCCCTTGATGCTTAAATTGCTTATCTCCCAAAGTTCAGTTATATTGATGTTTGTTCCTAAATCTAAAGAATTTCCTATTTCCTTTTCTTCCAGTAGGTTTAGGTCTTTAGTAAATTAATGAGTGTCTAGTAGTTAATGACTAACAATGGCTTGGCCAAGCTATATTGTCTGTTTTCAGTCTGTATCCTATTTGGCTTGAACGGTAGGCCTCTTTTGCCAGATTGTTCAGTCATTAAAAGTGTCCAGTGTATTTAAAAATGCCTTCTTGATTTCTTATCAGTTACTTGGTGGATGGTTAAGGGAATTGTTTTATAGAGATCATGATCTATATTCATTGTCTCATGTCGGGAGGAGCAGTGTGATTCAGGATATCTATGGGATGAGTGAGAAGGCCTCGCTGTTCCTCATATGGAAAAATATGTTTCTATGGTTGCTGACAAAATTAAAAGTTCAAAGCATGAAAGGAAACTTAATTTTAGTTCCTGACTAAATCCAGATACTAGGCTGAATAATTATAGTGGGGATGATGATGATAATACCACTCAAGAATTTAACTCTAAATTCAGCACCTTACGAGTCTAGTTTTGATAGTGATGAGCTTCAAAAGTTCTTAACTACTTTAGATTCTTTTGTGTAAACTATCCCAAATGCAGAATAAGGCTGCTATTTCAAGTTCCCATTTAGTGAATAAGTTTTTGGCCTATTTTTAGAGCTATGGTTATTGTTATACTAGGAATTTGCCACAATTTTATCAATTTCCCTCTAGAAAAGGAGGTGAGCATTACATAAGAATTTAGGTTTCTTTGTTTGGTATAAGCCATTCAGTATTATTTGGACAAGACTTCAGGCAATAGAGTTGGTTATTTCTATGAACCTCCCCTGATGCTCATATTGCTTCTCCAAAAGTTCAATTTATTTTCATTTGCCCCTAGAATTTTTTTTAAATTATCCATTTTCTTAACTTTTTATAGACACTTGCTTCTAGTAAAGTAATGAGATACTATCGGTTAATAGCAAGAAGCAATGTGCTAATGCCTTCGGTATTTGTTTCTCTTGTCACCATCCGGACAACTCGACCTACCCCTCTTCCAGATTGTGATAAGTTTTACATTATTGTATTTTAAGTTTTCTTAATTTGTTAGTAATTACTGCACAATGATAGTTGTATGATTTGACTTACTATTGTGAGGAGTGATTGCCTCACTTTACTTCTCATGGAAAGTATGTATTCAGTTCGAGTGCTATTGAAACAGATTTAAGGTTCCAGCAGAAATCCAGAAAAGGCGATAATTTTGATATTACTTGGATGGTTGCTTATCCTAATCTGACTTCTGTAGTCAGATTATTATTATCAATATTATTATTGTTATTATTGTTATTATTATTATCATCATTATCATCATTATCACCCTCTTAATGAGAGAATGCCTTGATGAAGTCATTGAGCTTCAGCACGGCATTTCATTCCCATGCTGAATCTTGGTGACGGGCAAGAGGGCTCTCGAACTTGGGGAAATTGCTCCCCCAGTTCGAATCTAAATTTCTCTCTTTCTTATCTTTTTCTTCCTCTTTATATTGCTTCAAACTTCTCCTAATATTATAAACTTTCTTTCATGATGCTGTCCCAACCCTATGAGTAAAATTTTCCATATGTATATGTGTATATTTTTACATATATATGTATGTTTATTATTTTTTTTTTCTCTCTTTATGGCATGGATGTTTCTACATCTGTTATTGCCACTTGGGCGGATGTTTCTGCATCCGGTATTGCTGCCTGCTTTGATGAATGTGAAAGGTGTCGCGGTTGGGAGGCGTTTGTGCTCAAAGCTATATGTGAGTGTATAGGATGATCTCAGCCATCCCGAAGATGGTTTGGACCTTTTTGGCGGAACTATTCCAAGTGTTGGGTCTTCGGAATCCAGGGGGATCCAATGCTTGGGGTAGGACTCTCGGCTTCTGGCCGGAAGCCCGTCATTACAGATATGGGGAGGATGATTCCATAGTTTCTTGGTCTCAGTCCTAACAGGCGGGTTCAGCTTACACCTGTGCCTCTATATCTGTTTTGATGCTATCCTTCGGGTAGGGTATGGAGTGGACCATCTGGGAAGTATACTCTCACTGTGCCGGTAGTGGAGAGTGTAAATTTCCTTCCCAACATGTGATGCCTTAATGTTCTCAAGCAGGTAAATCAAACTTCAAAAAATCACTCTTCTCTCTTCTTTTTTATGATGGATTCTTGTGAAAATGACCCCACCTCCCCTGGATATGCTGACTCGCCCCCGGCACTGTTGACGACCTCTGGCAATTCATTTAAAGAAAACTCCGTTGACGACCTAGGAACTAAAAAGGACTGTTCTTTAAACATTCTGAAAAAGGGTAATTTGGGCAACACAGGAAAACTGAAAGTCCTGCACGTTACCCAAATCCCTTTAGAAGCTAATTATGATGTGCTACATAAAATATTTGAGTGTTACGGATCAATAAAAGAAATTAGAATGAAACTTCAAGATGATAATTGGGAATCTTGGTTATCATTTAATTGTCATGAGGAAGCATTTAATGCAAGCTGTAACATTGTTGATATTAAAGTAGGTAATATGAGTGTTAAGGGTGCTCTTTGTGATGGGGCACCTAAAGATCTGGATGTCTACAGACCAGCAGACTGGGCTGATAAAGATATAGAGGCAGATATACCATCCCAAAGAAAGCCAAAACCACCAATGTGGCTTCTTGCTCAATCTGTGGGAGGTACGGAAAATTATTTCAAGATATGCAAATTTCTTCAGAGGAAGGTAGGTACGATCGCACCTGGAGATATATCTCGATTCGGGAAGAAAAGTTTCTTGATAAAGGCCAAGTCATACACACAGTCTGTTATACTGTCTAATTTGAAGACAGTAAATGATGATATAAAATTGGACATCAAACCCCATCTAAACTTTAGCTATGGAAGGGGAGTGGTTTTTAATAGGGATCTGTATGAATTTACTGAAGAGGAGATATTGGCCATGTGTCCCCTATCAGTGTGGAAAGTACATAAAGTACCTGGAACATCAATGATTGTTCTTACTTTCCAGGATGCTGATGTACCTTTCCACATAGACATAGAAAACGAAAGGATCAGAGTTCAACCTTTTAAGCAGAAGCCACTGCAATGTTATAATTGCTTTAAATTTGGACATCCTTCCAAAGTTTGCAATAATGAAAAAATTTGTAATACTTGCTCCAAAATTTACCATGGGGATTGTACACTTGAGGCAAGATGCTTAAACTGCAACTCAAATCATAAATCTAATGATAGGAGCTGCCAGTTTTATAAGTTAGAAGAGGCTGCCCTCAATAAATCAATTATTGAACATGTAAGCGTGGGGCATGCCAAGAGATTATTAAATAAATCTAATACTTATGCAAAAACATTAAAAACAGGAGAAAAAGTTCCTCGGGAATCATCTCACCCACCTACTACTGTAGGTAGTTCTCGAAAAAGGAATTCACAATCTATTGATAAAGTGCTGCATAAGACAAGAACATCTCCTCCTAAAGATTTATCATTGAGTATCAACAAAAAGACATTGCCCACCACTATCAAACCTTTGTCCCCCATTACAAAGGATAGTACTAACCTCTCCCAGGCCATATCCTTGCCTGATTTAATGGAGATTCCACCTGACACCAAGTTATCAGGTGTACCTGTAGTGGGGAAGGTACAAAAACCTGGTAACCTGCAACCTATTAATCGTAAAAGAGAGAGACCTCCATCTCTCTCACCCCCTTCCATAAGAAATACTAGAATTATGACATCAAATAAATATGATGTTTTGTCTGTTGATGTTGGCGATCAACCAGAAGACAATTTAGATAAATCAGAAATTCAAGTTGAGGTCCACCATCCCCCTCAACAAATATATAAAAAAGATACAAAGAAAAACTCCAACGTAAAACCCAACATAACAAGACCATCTCTGAAGAAACCTACAAGTAATAATGTTAGATTAAAAACTGCTAATGGGAAGACCTCACCCAAGACGTCTTCCAGAAATAATCCATAGTTTTCTCCTCTATTTTGCAATGGAACTGTCAGGGTTTGAGGGCGAAATATGAAGAACTTAAGCTCCTAATTCATGAGCATTCCCCCATAATAGTATGTCTACAGGAAAGTATGCTTGATTCTAACACTCCTAGTCCTCGAGAGTATGTTAGCTATAGAACACCATATAATCAACAAGCAGGGAGCCATGGCGGAAGTCTCATGTACATTCGTCGAGATGTTCCCCAAATACCCATGTCTATACGTACAACCCTGCAGGCAGTTGTTGTACAAATTGATATAGGGAGAAAATATACAATATGCTCTCTGTACTTACCTCCAAATGATGATATTTTATATGATGATTTAGCAGAAGTTATTCAACAACTCCCTCAACCTTTTCTCTTACTGGGAGATATGAATGGTAGACATCCTTTATGGGGTGATGTTTTGGCCAACACAAGGGGCAATATTATCTCATCAATTGTGGAGAATGAGGATGTGGGGCTCCTTAATACAGGAGAGCCCACACACTTCCATGTTCAGACAGGAACTTTGTCATGTATTGACCTTTCAATTGCAAGCTCTAACTGCCTTCTTGATTTTGATTGGAGGACATTAGATGATTGGCATACTAGTGATCATGCACCAATCATTATAAACACCAACAAGGGTCCACCTTTGCAAAGATCGCCACGTTGGAATCTAGACAAGGCAGACTGGGTTAAATTTTCCGAGCTAAGTGAAATCGAAGGGAGAGCAGAACAGTTTGAAAGTATTGATGATGCTATAGACCTGCTGAATGGAACTCTTCATACAGCAGGAGTCAATTCAATTCCCAAAACAACAGGGTTATTCAAACGACGACCAGTCCCGTGGTGGTCTTCAGAACTAACTGCACTCCACAGAGCCACAAGAAGATCTCTAACACGATTGCGTAGACTCCGAACTGATGAGAATTTAATTATGTACAAGAAATGTAGAGCACAGTTCCGTCGTGCCATGAAAGAAGCAAGGCGCCAGTCATGGATGTCTTTTGTTTCCTCCATTAACAGTAGAACACCACCATCTTCTGTGTGGAGGAAAGTAAAAAAGATAGCTGGCAAATTCACCCCCAACCCACCACCAGTGTTGAAGGTGAATGGCCAGTATGTAACTGAAGCAAATGAAGTTAGCAATGCCTTGGCTAATCATTTTTCAAATGTATCCAGCAAGTGTGAAGGAGCCCCTGGTCACCAGTATAGGAGCACTGAAGAAAATAAAATTTTAAATTTTGCAACAAGAAGGGAAGAGTCGTATAATTCTCCTTTCACTGAAAGAGAATTTGATTCCGCACTTGCTCATTGCAACGATACAGCCCCTGGACCCGATGGAATTCCATATGCAATGATTAAACATGTACATTTTAATACAAAGCTATTTATTTTAAGCATTATTAATAGAATATGGCATGATCATAGTTACCCAAGTGTTTGGGAACTAGCCATTATTTTAGCCTTTTTAAAACCCGGTAAAGACAAGTTTTTAGCAACAAACTATCGTCCTATTGCATTGACATCTTGTTTATGTAAAATTATGGAGAAGATGGTCAATGCAAGGCTGATATGGTACCTTGAAAAGAAAGGTATTTTATCACCGATTCAATGTGGATTCCGAAAAATGCACTCAACGACTGATGTGTTGATACGACTTGAGTCTTCTATTTGTGAAGCCTTTGCTTCCAAACAGCACCATGTTACAGTATTTTTTGACCTTGAAAAGGCATATGATACCACATGGAGATATGGTATTCTTAAAACCATTCATGAATTGGGATTGAGAGGAGAGCTGCCACTATTTATTCAGGCATTTCTTTCACGTAGAGTTTTTCAAGTGAGAGTGGGGGAAACTCTATCAGAGAGTAAGTGCCAGGAAGAAGGAGTTCCTCAGGGTAGTGTGCTGAGTGTAACCCTTTTTGCACTAGCAATTAATGGGATATCCTCAGCCATTCCCCAGGATGTTCTCTCAACACTATTTGTGGATGATCTCTCAATATCATTTGCTGGCACTAGAATGGCAATGGTTGAGAGAAAAATCCAACTCTCAATTGATAAAATTATCCAGTGGGCTGACATGAATGGATTTAAGTTCTCGACAAGTAAAACTACCATTGTCCATTTTTGTCGTATCCGGGGAGTACATCCAGACCCGGATATATACATTAAAGGTCAACGGATACCATGTGTATCGGAAACCAAATTTTTAGGCTTGATATTTGACTGTAGACTTACATGGGTTTCTCACCTAAAAGCGCTAAAAGCTAAATGTGTTGAAGCTCTGAATATCTTAAAAGTATTGTCCCATACATCATGGGGGGCAGACCGCAATACTATTTTAAAATTATACAAGGCCTTGATTTTTTCCAAAATTAGTTATGGTTGTGAGGTATATTCTTCAGCCACCCCAAGCCGGTTAAAAATATTAGACTCGATACATCATGCAGGTATTAGATTATCTACTGGAGCTTTTAAAACCTCGCCTATCCCAAGTCTCCTTGTTGATGCTGGAGAGTTACCTCTAGACCTTTACCGAATGTCTTCCATTCTTCGGTATTGGTTTAGATTGCAAAGACTCCCTAGCTCTCTAGCCTTTCAGACTGCAAGCCTTGTAAGACACGCATCATACTTTGAGTTGCACCCAAAATCTCCTCAACCCTATGGCTTTCGGGTGAAACGATTTTTAAATAGTCTGGATATAATTAGAAATAAGGTACTTCCATTCAAGGTATCATCAACGCCTCCATGGAAATTACCTGACATATCATTTTGTAAATACTTTATTGGAGTTAAGAAGAATATGACTGACTTAGAATCCAGGTCTCTTTTTATGGAACATGTCGAAGAACATAGGGGATCGACTTTTATATATACTGATGGCTCCAAATCTGATGCTGGCGTTGGATTTGGAGTACATAGTAATGATTTTAATTGTAGAGGTGCACTTCCTCTAACAGCTTCCATATTTACTGCCGAACTGTATGGCATATTAACCGCTATTGAGAAAATAGCTTTGGAAAAGGAGGGTAATTTTACAATTTTTAGTGATGCAAGGAGTGTTCTTCAAGCTTTAGAAGTTTTTAATTCTAGTAACCCTCTAGTTTTAAAGATTTTAGAATGGCTTTTTATTATTGGACGGAAAGGTATAACTGTTCGATTTTGTTGGGTTCCAGCACATGTAGGTGTGTCTGGGAATGAGAAGGCAGATTTACTGGCGAAGAATGCGGCATCCGAGTTGTTACCAAGGAGGTATCCCATTCCATGTAACGATCTCCTACCTTACATCAAGAAATTGGTTTGTGATAAATGGCAACAGCACTGGGACAGTCAAGACGGCAATAAAATGAGGGAAGTAACAAATATCATATCACCTTGGAGGTATAACATGATTCCCCGAAAATGGGAGACGACTCTTTGTCGTCTCCGTATTGGTCACACACGGTTGACACACGAGTTTCTGCTGAAGGGCCAACACCAACCGTATTGCGAGGACTGCTTAGTACCTTTAACAGTGAGGCATTTGTTGACCGAATGCCCTAATTTTACTAACTTAAGAAATAGATATTTGTTTGAGGCTCAAGGTGAGGATGGCAGGTTTATCCTTGCCAAGATTCTTGGACATGATGTGTCTTACTATGCGAGCGGAATTTTTAGATTTATTTCAGAAGCAGGTCTTCTGAAAACTATTTAACTATTTTAATGACTTCTTAATTTTTATGGTTTTAATCGAATTCTCTTTTAATTTTCATATACAGTAAATGGTATCGGCGTCAATGACCTTAGATGTCAGGATGCCAGAAAACTTTCAATCAATCAATCAATCATCATTATCATCATAATTATTATTGTTACTACAGCTGAGCTAAATCTCTACTTGGAAAAGCAGGCTGCCATAAGCCCAGGGGCTCCCAACAGGAAAAAATAGCTCAGTGAGGAAAGGAAACAAGGAAATAAACTATATGAGAAGTAATGAACAATTAATATAAAATATTTTAAGAACAGTAACATGAAAACAGAACTTTCATACATAAACTATGAAAAGACTTATGTTAGCCTGTTCAACATAAAAACATTTGCTGCAAGTTTGAACTTTTGAAGTTATACTGATTCAACTACCCAATTAGGATGATCATTCCACAACATGATCACCGCTGGAATAAAACTTCTAGAACTCTGTGTAGTATTGAAGCTCATGATGGAGAAGGCACGATTATTAGAATTAACTGCATACCTAGTGCTACAAAAAGGATGGTACTGTCTGGGAAGATCTGAATGTAAAGGATTGTCAGAATTATTAAAAATCCTATGCAATATACATAGCGAAGTAATGAACAACGGTGCCAGATATTGATATCAAGATCACGAATAAGAAATTTAACCGACAGTAGTTTCCTTTCCAACAAATTAAGATGAGAATCAGCCACTGAAAACCAGACAGGAGAACAGTACTCGAAACAAGATAGAATGAAAGAATTAAAATACCTATAACATATTGATTACCGATGTAGAGTAACAGTATTCTGTTCAGTAAGAGTACTGAATGTTCACTGCTCACTACAGAGTCGACATCCTCTCCCAGAGCCTAGACTTCACCTGCTCCTGTTGCTAAACAATTGCATTCCAACCTTCTTTCTATTTTAGACAGCTAAATTGCAAGGCAGATAATCGAGTTGGTAGTCTAGATCATAAACGACTTTCCAGTGCAACTACGTCACCTGTCTCCTCTGAGAGCCAAATATTCCAAGGCAAATCCCAGCAAAATTGCCTTTCAAGCCCTCTTAAGCAACAACATTTTTCATTTGTGGATTGTGTTTCATATGGTATGATTCTCTTGAATCTATAACGCTGGTCCTTTTCGTCATGTTTTAGATGGCAGTGTGCATAGTTCGCTTGCTAGCTCAGCTACTTACTCATCAAGGCTTAATATTAGCTGGGTAATGGTAAAACACTTCATTGCAAGTGCACTAGAGTCATTGTTGCAAAGTTCTGTAATTTAACCTGAGCAAATGAGCAGCAACTTCTGTACCAGTTATAAATAATATAAATGAAATGGGGGAAGTCCTCAAGTTTCATTTTATACTTCTTTACAGGAAGATGAGGATGAACAAAACATAGTACATTCCTTTTAAACCTTGTGTTTCTTATTAAAACCTCCCTGAAAAGTGTTGAAAGGTAAGTTCAGGGGCTGTTTTTTCCCCAAGCATTTGGCGTTACCTACTGGCCAGACTGTAATACACACACCAATTTTCCACCTTCGTTGTGGATAGAATCGTTAATGTTATCTCAATTACAAAGATGGGATTTGTATTGCAAATTTACTTTTGAAAAATTTATGGTCAGTTTCTTCTTCACTTTCTCAAACAATTGGTGCATCTAGAAAGTCTTTTTAAGATGTTTGAATGCATGCCTGTCTTGGAGAAATTTGGAGAAATTTTTTCATTAGTTTATTCTGCCCTGTATTGAATATTGTTTTCAATTCTGGTCTTCGGCAGCTGACTCTCCACTTATCAGCAAAAGCTGACGGTCCATCAATTTCCTTGTCGGTGATCTGGATATTGATATGTGGCTCCATTGTTCAATTAGCTGTTTGTAGTGTACATACTTTTCAAAGTTTATCATTATTATGACCATTCTTTGCATTCAGATCTTCCCAGAACACTGCTTATGTAAGATATGCAGTTGATTTTAACAGTTTGCATTTTCTTTCATAAATCTCAATTCTATCTAGGCTATCTGTCTACCTACCATGGTGTTTCCCCCAGATTTGGGACAGGGGGTATTTTTTTCATCATTCCTCCTTGCCTGATGAGGGACTCGGCTGAGTTTGATTGGTACTACTAGAGTGCCGCACCCCTACCTCACTACTACACAAAATAATAAATATTCAATCCAGTTTTAACCAAATTTTGGAATCTTCTAAATCAAATAATTCAATTGGTGGAACTTAAGAAGTTCAAACTTGGTGAAATCCTTTTATGTTAAGGAGGTTAATAGGGATTTCATTTTATAGTTTATATATTGGTTATTTATTTAGCATTGCTATATTTATTTTCTGGGTCGACCTGTGACAGCCGGTGAAAAGGGTCCTTCTTTACACTTTTCTGATATAAACCTTCCAAATATACCAGAGAAAGATAAAAGCATGGAATGCAGAGGTTACTACCCTCGCGCGAGCACCTTGTGGGTGTCGTGTATAAAGCAGAGGCGCGTGAAAACCACTATTCACAGGCTGTCTTCCATTTAGATAATTCCTTCATCAAAGCCACTCCACCGACGCCCAACGCGAGCACCCTCTGAGACATCCTTCTGTTTTGGACTTGCTAGCTTGGTCTTAGATTTTTGTGTTCGCGGTGTTTTCACGTTTCGTGGATTATTTTCATCATGGCCGAAGCTCCAACTTCACCAATACCAATGTTAAGTACCATAGTTTGTTTTGACAGCTTTTTGCAGTACCAGTCAGTTGTACTCTTCCCAGTATTGTGTTATTTTTTATTTCGACCGGCTTGGCCTTCCGCGGTGTCGGCAGCCATTGTTGTTTTGATTGCCTCGCTGGGAATTTCATGTTAGTCTTGCCCATTTGGTACGCTGTCAGTTAGGTTCTTGGTTAAGTCACTGGCCTTACACCTTTTTGAACCATTATTATTATTATTATTATTATTATTTCCTATGGTACTTTTTGCTAGCAAGTCCAGTCTGGACGAACAAGAATAGCGTTCTGGCTTTATTATAGTTTAGTACCTGCCCTGAGAGGCGTTCGTCAGTGGACTATATCCTTTTAAATTTTGTTAACGCAGACGTTATTCTTCGTTCGTAGTTTTGTATTTGACATTACAATTTTATTGTTATACTTATATCATATTATAGTGTGGTTAATTAGGTTCTTTATAGTGTAACCGCGAGAGCATGGATTTCTCGTTTCCTGTCGCTACAGTCACGAGTTACCCTTTCTCCTTTCTCTCGTTTTCTTTCTTAGCCTCGAGTAGGAGAGGTGGATTTCCCGTTTTCTGTTTTATACGATCACGGGTTCTCCCTCCCCCCTCTCCCTCTACGGGTATATGATATTTTACGATTTATTTTATTATGTGGTTACTGTTAATATAGCTAGCGTTATTAATAGGTCCTGTTCGTGTGTGAGTTATTGTTTTGGGCCAGCTTTATGACGCCACCTGTTCCCCTCGTAGTTCCGTCCTCTCCCCGCTACAGCTTGGGAGTAGGATCTGAACATTCATCCACTCCACCTTGAGTTCTACTCCGCCATGAGGGATACTCATTGAGATTGGAACCTATAGTTATATATCATTGGAGTGCAACCCTCTGGCAGGGTCTCATCCCCCCGGTGGTCCCTTGCACCCAGACTCCGGCCACGGCCATATCCACACAAAATATTCATTATTAATCACAACTTATTTATTCCGGACCTTTCACCAGACCTCCGGCTTCACCGGAGATCACCAATACCCTTAGCAATGATGTTAGCCTTAGCTTTTAGCTACTGCTTGTATTTTATAATTTATTTGGTTACGGGCCTATCACTGAATCCTCGACCCTGTCGGAGGTTCCGCAGCTTACATTAATTTATTTTATTCTTATTTTAATAATACTTATAGTGATACGGACCCATTTTAGATTGCTCCGGCATACACTGGTGCAGGAAAATTTTATATTTAAAATATTTTAATGTGGAGCTCCGGCTCTCATTCATTGAACCATTCTATGCACACATATATAATGCTATCTAGACTCTGTTAGTCGATCTTAATCCCTTACCAGAGTCTCAAGGAACATCCAGACTTATGTCTCCTTTCTTTTACAGAAGGTCCGCTGCGCTGCCAAGGGCTGCCCCGCCTCTTTCAACGATCCCGTTGGACATGACCTCTGCCGGTCACATGCACATTGCGCTATCTCCTTTATTCGGGAGCCGGGACAAGCCCCATATATGGTGTGGTTCTCGGAATCGTGCACGCTCTGTTACGAGTTGTCCTCCTTACTCCTGAACGATGACGTAAGTTGGGTTTCGTTTTGTTCCTTTTATCCTTTGGCAATGATTTAATTTGTTCCTTAATTATGTATACATCGCTTATTTCGGAGAACGATCCTTCTCCTTCATCACTAATCCCCTCACCTCTTTCAGGCCGATGATGAATCTCTTCGGTCGGCAAGAGCTGCTCTTCGTCCTTGGGTGTCGGGCTTCGGCAGGAATGCTCCGTCTGGCGCACCCTATCTCCTCGACGGAGACATGGCCTCCCGACTCTTCCCAGGCTCTACCACTGCAGCAGTCACTCCGGAGACGGCTGCCCCTTTAATTGAAGCGGTCAGAGCGACCATCCCCACGGAAGACGAATCTCTTTTATCGGGGGACGTGTCAGCTATAGATTTAGACATCGAGCCCATGGACGAGCAGGTAGGTGGTGTTGAGTTGGGGGAAACTTTTTTATCTCCTACTCCTTCTTCTACCTCTTCCTTTCTCGGCTTTGATAAGCCTACAGCCTCTCTTCGGGATCCCTCCATCCCCATACGACCCAAGGTGAGGCCACTCCGTAATTATAAGTCAATGCCTAGTTCAGCTTCGCTATTGTCTACCTCACCGGTCCCCGGACCCTCGACTGCTCCTGATACCCTGGTACTTCTCATAAAACCATAACTTCTAAGAAGTCGAAGGCCACCAAGTCCAAGGCTTCGTCGGCGGGTGGTTCTCAGGAACCCTCCTTATCCGTCGACTTAATCAGGGATATGATTAAAGAACAAATTTAGCAACACTCTGGGGCTATGACGGAGCTAAAAGATATGGTGGCGAATCTGATCCGCTCCGGAACTCAGATTCCTCCGCCTTCGGCCCCAGATGCGTCGAAGTTACCCCCCTTCGATAAAAACAACCCTTGGAGGTTTGCCTTGCATGCTCCTTACTTAGATGGTACCCTAACTCTAGATAGCATAGGCACCCGCCCTCTAGAGGACCTAGAATTCAACCCCCCGGGGCTAGAATTCCCATTCAACGGCTTCGTACGTTTGAAGGAGCATGCCTTGCTTAGAATGGACAAGGTACCGAAGGAAACGGTGATATTTCCAAAAGAACAGGCCCAAGCTGTCTGGGCCAGGACTCTATCAGAATTGGGGTGTACCAACTCCAAGCTCACCCCACACAAAGGTGCCTACACTATTTTTACAACGGCATCGTCCAACACCTTGCCACTTATAGATAAAGTAACAGATCTGACAATACAGGCCGTCAAGGAAGGCTCTGCCATGCCGGCTCTCAAAGAGACGGACCCCACCTCAATGCTCATTCCGAGTACCTCTGCCACCTGGAATGACGCTTCTTCTACCTTCACGGTAGGGAAGCTAGACCCAGACTGCGCCTTTACTCTTTTTTTCTGAGAAGCTTCCCAGATTACTAGAGAATCTTCTTAAGACCGAGTTCGAGGCACGTAATAGGTTAGCTAGGTCCCTCCACTCCATCACCTCCGTAGAGTCCCTAGCCTCTGTTTACCCGAATGAAACTTTGTCCAGGGTTTTCACAAAGAACCTGCTTCTGTCCTACCAAGTTGAGCTCCATGACTTCTGGTCGGCTCGGGTTAGCTGCAGGAAATACGTTCTGTCTGAGGCTTCTATCAGACATGAACCAAACAGGCTGATAGCATCCTCCTGCTGGGGTAAGAACCTATTCCCTCAGGATGAAGTTAATAAAGTTCTTCAGGACGCTGCGAGGGCAAACCAAAATTTGCAAGTAAAGTGGGGCCTCACGACCAAAAGGAAGATCGAATCCCACAAACAAACTTTCTTGGAGAAAAAGCAGATTTACCCCTTACAAGACGAACCGGGGTCACTACCACCAATCGGAAGTAACCCATACGTCAACACAGTCTTCCTCTGCTTCGACTTCTCAGCAACCGGCTCTTCCTCAACAGGTGGTCTACCTCACTGCTCCCCCAGGTACACAACCCAACCCCATGTCTTCTTGGATGTCCTTCCCTGCATACAACCCTAGCTACGAACCCTCCGGTTCCTTTTGTGGACACCAGAGAGGAAGCTTCAGAGGTAGAGGACAGTTCCGCCATCGAGGCGGACCTAGACCAAGGGGTGGCCGGGGAGGGAAGGGACCTAAATTCACTCCCTCACAATGATGTGATCCCGGTAGGGGGGAGACTTTATCACTTTCGAGACCATTGGACCTTCAGTCCATGGGCTCACAGCATAATATCCAAAGGCTTGGGTTGGAAATGGTCACAGGGATCTCCACCTCCACCAGTGACCTTCTTCCAGAGACCCACTCCCATCCTGGAAGAGTACACCACAGAGTTACTCAAGAAGAAAGCAATCAAACGGGTTCGATCACTGAAATTCCAAGGCCGCCTATTTACAGTTCCAAAGAAAGACTCGTCGGCGTTGAGAGTGGTTCTGGACTTGTCAAAACTAAACTCTTACATTCTCTGCGACAAGTTCCGTATGCTGACTATCTCTCAGGTACGGACCTTACTTCCCCATGGGGCCGTCACCACCTCTATCGATCTTACCGACGCCTATTATCATGTGCCAGTAGCTCGAAACTTCTCTCCTTACATAGGCAAGAAAGCCTTTGCGTTCAAAGTCATGCCCTTCAGTCTCAGCATTGCTCCCAGGATATTCACGAAACTGGGAGAGACAGTGCTCGAGCAACTCAGGAACCAAGGGATACAGATCATCGCCTATCTGGACGATTGGCTCATTTGGGCTCGGTCGACCCAGGAATGCAACAGAGCTACGACGAAGGTAATTCGATTTCTCGCCAAACTGGGATTCCAAGTCAATCTCCAAAAGTCTCGCCTACAACCATCAAGTCGCTTCGAATGGTTATGCATTCGGTGGGACCTTTCAAAGCACAGGCTCTCCCTTCCTCCCAAAAAGGTAAGGGAGATAGCTATCAAGATCAGGAACTTTCTCAAACACAAACAGGTGTCCAGAAGAGCTTTAGAAAGAATCCCCGGCCTTCTCCAATTTGCTTCAGTAACAGATCTCCTATTAAAAGCCAAACTCAAAGACATCAATCGAGTTTGGAGAAAGAGAGCTACAATACCTTTAAGAGACAAGATCTCGAAGATCCCCTGTCTTAAAAATGAGACTACGCCCATGGTCCGAACCGAGGAACCTCTCCAAATCGGTTCCTCTGCAATTCCCCCCTCCACAAGTGACACTTCATACAGATGCGTCTCTGAGTGGCTGGGGGGGTTACTCCCAACATCAGATGTTTCAGAGCTCTTGGTCACCCGCCATGAAACAGTTCCATATTAATGTTCTCGAAGCCATGGCAGTGTTCTTGACCCTGAAGAGAATCTCTCCTTCGAGGTCATCCCACATCAGGGTAGTCTCAGACAGCAATGCCGTAGTACACTGCATCAACAGAGGAGGATCCAAGTCACCCAACCTGAATCAGGTCCTGGTCACTATCTTCGCCTTGGCAGCAGACAAGAACTGGTTCCTGTCAGCAACTCACCTAGCAGGAGTCCAGAATGTGATAGCGGACTCACTATCCAGGACAAAGCCACTGGAATCGGAATGGTCCCTAGACATAAATTCCTTATGGTGGATACTCATGCTGGTTCCGGGCCTCCAGGTAGATCTATTCGCGACTCAACTGAATCACAAACTTCCCTGTTATGTGACCCCAAACCTGGACCCTCAGGCTTATGCCATGGACGCATTAACCCTGGATTTGAACCATTGGAAGAAGATTTACCTATTCCCTCCAGTGAATCTTCTAATGAAAGTTTTACGCAAACCACGCTCCTTCCAAGGGGCAGTGGCTTTAGTAGCACCTCACTGGCCAAAAAGCAGTTGGTTTCCTCTCCTCCTCGAGTTGAAACTCTGTCCCCTCCGGATCCCATTCCCCAAACTGACCCAAGTAGTCCAAACTCGGACTGTGTCAGATTCCTCAAGGATAGCCAAAACCCTAACTTTGTGGACTTCATGAAGTTTGCAGCTCGTAGAGATGCGAACATCGACCCGGAAAATGTCCTCTTTATAGAATCAGACAAAAGAGATTCTACAATTCGTCAATATGATTCGGCCGTTAAGAAACTAGCAGATTTTTTAAAGAATTCAGACCATACTTTTATGACTCCTAATTTAGCCATCTCCTTCTTTAGGTTCATATTTGACAAAGGCCTAGCAGCTAGCACTATAACCACCATCAAGTCAGCTTAGAAGAAGATCTTCCTTGTTGGGTTTAACATTAACCTAGCAGATCCCTATTTCTCATCTATTCCAAAAGCATGTGCTAGGCTTCGACCTTCGGTTCGTCCACAAAAGGTCTCTTGGTCTCTGAACGATGTCCTCAAACTTGCGTTAGACACGGACAATAAATCCTGCTCCTATATCACTCTTCTTAGGAAGACTTTATTTCTAACGGCTTTGGCCTCGGGTGCTAGAATCTCAGAAGTAGCAGCTCTCTCACAAAACTCAGAAAACATAGATTTCCTCCCTTCAGGTGAAGTACTTCTTTCTCCAGACAGAGCTTTCCTAGCTAAAAATGAGGACACACAAAATAGGTGGTCCCTTTGGAAGATTATTCCTCTTCCCCAAGATACTTCTCTGTGTCCAGTCACTACTCTCAGGGCCTTTTTAGCTAGAACTGCCACCCGCTCGTCTGGCTCCTTGTTTATCAGAGAACAAGGAGGTACTATTTCCATTCAAGGCATTAGGCAACAAATCCTATACTTCATTAAACAAGCTAATCCGGAATCATTTCCCCATGCTCATGATATCCGGTCAGTAGCTACCTCCATCAATTATTTCCAAAATATGGATTTTGATGACCTTAAAAAGTACACGGGTTGGAAATCTCCTATGGTTTTCAAACGCCACTATCTAAAGAACTTACAGGCCCTTAAATACCCAACGGTTGCAGCTGGGAGCCTCATCTCTTGTTCTTCCTTTTGTCCATCTCTCCTCTTCTCCCTCCTACCTGCCACTCGCACCACATCGCCGCTCTCTTTGGTGGTTCGTTAGCCCTAAGTTTATCCCATGTTTAGTTCCTATGGTTATTAACTGTTATTGTGTTTACCGTAACTTTAGTGTTGGGTTATTCTTAGCCATGTCAGTTTTGTTGCATCTTGTGCTCTGATACTCGGATGCTTCCTTGTTATCAGGTTTATTTAGCCTTTCGTTCACTATGTCCTTTGGCTAGTTTGTAATTTATGCTTACTTACCTTAATATAATATATTATTTTCCTTACATGGTGTTTATCTCTCTCCTCATTAGGTTACTATTTATTATTGGGCTTGGAAGGCATTCTCTGGTACATTTTCACCGGCCGTCACAGGTCGACCCAGAAAAGGGATTTTGACGAAGGAAAAATCTATTTCTGGGGAGAGACCTGTGACGCCCGGTGAAACCCTTCCCTGTTATTTTGTACAATCCCACCCTTTCCTTTCCAAGCCATTTGTTCTTGCAGAAGGCTGTCTCAGAGGGCGCTCGCGTCGGGCGTCGGTGGAGTGGCTCAGGTGCGGTGTCTGGGGCCTCTGTTACGGCCCTTCCCTTTGATGAAGGAATTATGTAAATGGAAGACAGCCTGTGAATAGTGGTTTTCACGCGCCCCTGCTTTATACATGACACCCACAAGGTGCTCGCGCGAGGGTAGTAACCTCTGCATTCCATGCTTTTATCTTTCTCTGGTATATTTGGAAGGTTTATATCAGAAAAGTGTAAAGAAGGACCCTTTTCACCGGGCGTCACAGGTCTCTCCCCAGAAATAGATTTTTCTTCGTCAAAATCCCTTTTTTTCTTTAATAGGTTATTCTTGACTTCTTCCTTTGTTTACACATTGGGCTACTTTCCTTGCAGGATTGAAGTCCTTAGGCTTGTAGCATATTTTTTTTTCTGACTTGAATTGCAACTTGGACAGTGATGATAATTATAATAGTAAATTTTCTCATTCTTAGATTTCAATGTATTTTCCAATCCCTGGATCACGCTTCATCTTTTTGCCGCCACTTCATTTATAATATGATCTCCCCACCATTCTTTTACCCTTACCTTAATATTCATTTGTCACACATTTTAAGGTTCTCTATTTAGTTAAACTATTATCATATTTTTGCATTCTAGAGCATTTCAGGCCTTGTGTACCATAAGGCAATTAAATTAGGCATTTAGTTTTTCCTGAGCAAAAATGTATTACAGTAGATTCAGTCAGTCTAAATTGAGCAGAAACAGTAGTCCAGCTGTGCAATTAAGACTTAGTATTTAGTTACTCACATGGTACAGAATGATAAACTACAATAAAAATCTGATTGTATATATTTCAATACATGCATTTATCCCTGCAATTGCTGTAAGTGTATGCATTGTTAGGCAACATTACTGTATTGGCAAAAACTTCTTATTTGTTGTTTTATGGTAATACAGCAATATTCATATGTTTTAAGTCTTAAAGTGCTACCACAGTAGTATTCATATTGAAGAATTTTATTTGCATTTTGTCTTAGGTAGAGGTAATGTCTTTTTATCAAATCTTTCCATGTTTGATGCTGTTCTAAGTAATGGATTTATTAACATAATTTTCATAATTTTATTAGGTGGTGGATGTGAGGAATATCAATTACCTTATTACGATATGGTTCCAAATGACCCCACTATAGAGGACATGCGAAAAGTGGTGTGCATCTATAAACAGCGTCCAATCATACCAAATAAGTGGCAGTCATGTGAGGTAAGAATAAGAGTACATATCTAAAACTTGCCGTATTTTTATGTAACCTAATATTAAAGTCTATCATGACTTTCCATCCTTTAGCTTGCTGTGATATGATTGCTGTTTTCACTTTCAAATTGGTCAACTCTTTATTTTTCAATTACTTGTTCACTTTGTGATGTGTAAGTTTTACAGTCATTTTTGGTATCTAAGATCTATTGATTAGCAAGAATATTTATTTTTTTTAAATTTTGTTTTTCTGAATATATAATACAGGAAGAAATATGAAATGCAATTAGGTAAGAACTACTTTTATCTGTGAAATTCCAAGTTTAATCTTTTACACATCGGTTGGAAACTCGTATATAATACAGTAATCCATCATTTGCATATTCTCGTTTTACCTATTCACGCTTGGTGCAGTGCAAAAACTACCTCATGCTAAGTTTCTTCAAACTCAATAATTTTGAAATGTTTATTATTGTTTGTGAGAATGAGTAAATATAACTTAGGTGGGTGTGAAAATTCTCAGATGAATGGCCCTAAAATCTTACAGCTTGGACCAATTTCAGACATACTTTGAAACCCTTGTCAAGAATTCAGTCACACATTACTACCATACCAAAGCATGTCACTTGTAATCCCATTTGTTCCTGTTTGCTTTTGCCTTATCATTTAGCTTCTTAATTGCCTTCCCCCATGTGTGTGTAAAAGTTCTATAAGAATTTTCAGCCGCACACTAAGCCGTATAAGTCTTGCATCATTCGGCTGTGCCTCTTGTCTTCTGTCTCCCATACTCAATAAATCATCAATATAATCTCTCTTTATCAACCCAGCAATTAATTCACTTTAGATTAGAAAGATTCTATAAATGTGCATCTTTTATTCTGATATCCATTACTGTATTTCATTAAGTTTTCACATTTAATTTTGAAAAATAATTAGTTATTATTTTCATAAATCTTACCTTTGAATTATGAGCAGAATAAATTCAGAAGCATGAGCTTCATGACCTTAGAATATTAAAGAATAAATTATTTCCATCAATCCTACCTTTGAATAGTAAATGCTATATACAACAAGTGCCAGTTGGATGACCGTTACAAAAATTGATGAAATTCTCGCTGCTGGTCTCCCCTCCCCATCCTTCCAAGGTATTGCCATACTGGTACCCACTTGTCATATACCAAGAGGCAAGTGAAGACAGGAGATTCTCCACCCAATAAGCAAAAATCAGCGATAAATCTGAATGTTTTGGGTTAATGAGCTGAGTGGTCTCCAAGGATTTCTTGTACAAAACTGGAACAAGGAATCCAATAAGACATAAATTACCAAAGAAATGTCTCCCTTGCTCTACGGCTAGTATTTCAATATGCAAAACATAGAATCAATATTTACAAGGGAAACCCTAACCTCAGGTACTATGACAGACAGCCCTCTTTTTACGTGAGTTCACCTTACTAGATTTCACTTACACATGACATAGAGAACCGCAATACCCATTATATAAAAAATTATATATTCATGATAAAAACTT
Organism: Palaemon carinicauda; assembly: GCF_036898095.1. Classification (NCBI taxonomy): domain Eukaryota; kingdom Metazoa; phylum Arthropoda; class Malacostraca; order Decapoda; family Palaemonidae; genus Palaemon; species Palaemon carinicauda. Next base: position 102,911,015 of record NC_090732.1, read on the forward strand.
GCGGCTCATTGATTTCAAATAGTCTGTGACCTTTACACTGGCCGTGCTTCGCGCCACTTACCTCTTTCCACCCAGATCCTCCCACCGCTGACCGTACGCTGTACAGTATATCCATTTACTGGCGGTAAAAAATAACTGTATTTGAAATAGATTGGATTCTGATGAAAAGGGTATTTCACTTAGCTGTAACCAATAATAATGCATGTAATATTCACATTTTAGTACTGTATCCTATTTATAAATAAAAACAATGAATTATAATCTCTTCCATTGTTTATGTTTATACTTTTCAAATCACACACGCACACACAGATACATACTGTACAGGTATGTATATATAGTCAACCCTCGTTATTCGCGATAGTTAGGTTACAGGCTCAGGCGTGATGAGCGAATTTTTGCAAATAAATGCTACACTAAGGTGGGCTAACTCCTAATCTAAAAAGTTACTGCCCCTTTCCATGAAAGGGTGCCTGAGCTGATGATTAACTCAGTACAGTCAAACCTCTAGCTATGAAAGAATCGGCTTACGAAATTTTCACTTCACGAAAGGAGATGCGAAGAATTTTATGACTCGGATCACGGAAAAATGTTTCGGACAACAAAAGGTGGTACGAGCGAGAGCATCCGAGACAGATTTTAAAATTCGTGCGGCGCCAGCCCGTAAACTCGCTACTATCCTCCTGCGTTCCCATTAGTTATATCCCTACTTGGATGCTAGTTACTACCATGAGATCCTGCTCTCCTATTGGTCGGCATCTACTGTAACTGTATCCCATTGTACATCTCTACGCATTGGCGTTCCTGTCTTTTCGTTCCAGCAGCGGTATCGTACGCATTGACTTAGTGTTTGTGATTTCGCCTTCAAAACAATTTTACTGTACAGTAACTGTATCCTATCGTACATCTCTACGCATTGGCGTTCCTGTCTTTTTGTTCCGGCAGCAGTATCGTACGCATTGACTTAGTGTTTGTGATTTCGCTTTCAAAACAATTTTACTGTACGTACTGTTATCGTGTGTGATCCTACGATACATCATTAGACATGGGTCCCAAGAAAGTCGCTGATGTTAAGGGAAAGAAGAGGATGATGCTTTCCATGGAGACGAAGATGGAAATAATAAAGAAATACGAGGATGGCATGCGATTAAGTGTGCTCGCGAAGGAATATGGCCGAAATCCATCTACGATAGGAACGATCCTTAAGCAGAAGGAGGAAGCTATCAAAGCAGCAACACCTAAGGGCGTGACTTTTCTCCAGCAAGAGGAGCCACCTCCATGATGAGATGGAGAGACAGCTGCTTGTCTGGATAAAGGACAAAGATATGTTTGGAGACACTATCACCTAAGGGATAATCTGCCAGAAAGCCAGCGCCATTTTCAGTGATCTCGTGAGTACTCAGGCCGATGCAGATGCAGGAGAAGGAAAATCGAAGTAGGAACCCCCAGAGTTCAAGGCTTCTTGTTGGTGGTTTGAAAAATTTAAGAGACGCTCTGGCATGAATTCGGTGCTGCGTCATGGGGAGGCTACAAGCTCCGACACGAAAGCAGCTAAAGCCTTTGTTAAGACGTTCGACGAGTTGACCGTCCGGGAAGGCTACACTCCCCAGCAAGTTTTCAATTGCGATGAGACTGGGCTTTTTTTTTTTCTTTTAAATGCCTCGTCAAACGTACATCACAGCAGAAGAAAAGAGGCTACGTGGGCATAAGCCTATGAAGGATAGGCTTACCCTTGCACTCTCTGCAAATGCCAGTGGGGATTGCAAGGCGAAACCCCTGCTGGTGTATCACTCCGATACTCCTCGAGCCTTCAAGACCCACAAAGTCGTTAAGGAACATCTAAATGTGTTGTGGAGGGCTAATGGAAAAGCCTGGGTAACAATACAATTGTTTATCGAGTCGATAAATATTTGTTTTGGCCCGACCTTGAAAAAATATTTGGAAGAAAAGTGCCTCCCTATGAAAGGCTTGCTGGTGCTAGACAATGCCCCAGCTCACCCTCCTTCCCTCCATGTAGATATTGCACCTCAATATTCCTTCGTCAAGATTCTCTATCTTCCACCGAACACCACCCCTCTCCTCCAGCCCATGGACCAGCAAGTGATTTCAAACTTTAAGAAACTCTACAAGAAATACCTCTTCAAGAGGTTTCAAAATCATTGAGAGCATAAACCTCACCCTTCGTCAATTTTGGAAAGAGCATTTTAATATTGTCATATGCCTCAAAATGATAGATCAAGCTTGGCAAGAGATTTCAAGGTGCACATTGAACTCTGCTTGGAGGAAGCTGTGGCCTGATGCCGTCTCCACACAAGATTTCGAGGGCTTCCATGCAAACAAAACTGAAGACGATTCCGAAAATGTTGACGATCCTGAACCTGATGCTCAAACTGAAGTTGCCAAGATCGTTACACTCAGGAAGTCCATGGGTCTGGAAGTTGATGAGGCTGACATTGATGAGCTTATCCAGGAACACCAAGATGAACTTACGACGGATGACCTGAAGGAGTTGGAGGCCATGCGAATGAACGCCATTCAGGAAGAGTTTAGCGGGGGTGAGGAGGGGAGGATGAGCCATTGACATTGGCAGAAATTAAAGAGGGTGTAGATGACTACTTTAAAATGGTCACTCGTAGAAAAGAGACACCCAGAAAAAATTCTCACAGGTCTTGCGCTTGAGTACTGTAATAAAGTTTGCCCGAGTTATTTCAGGAACATTTTAAGAAGCAGGCAGAAACAAGCTTCTTTGGATACATATTTTAGTAAGAGGCCTTTGGTAGAAGCAGACCAAGTGCCAGGCAAAAAACGAAAGAAAAGTGGTAGTAGTAGTGATGAAGAAAATGCGTAGTGTAATTAAATTTAAAAAGTAGAAAACTTGAAGTAAAAAAAAATAGAAAAATAAAAAATAAATTTTATTTTAAGTTTATCATAAAGTTAAGTGTTAATATTTCCTGCCATTTTTAGGTGCGTTTCCGAAAATTAAGTGTTAATGTTTTCTGTCATTTATAAATCTGTTTTGTAAAGTTACAGTAAAGTGTTTACGTTTTTTGCCACTTGTACGTAAACATTTTCCGCCATTTTCATTCTCCTCTACCGCCCCGCACTTCGCTCTCGGACATCGCCTCACTCCAAAGGTAAGGTTCCACATTTTTGTTAAGTACTTTATATTTACTGTTTGCTCTAATTAAACTCTTCTTTGTCAGAAGATTGATTTCATTTTATTATTGAATTATCACAATACAGTACTTTTCATATATCTAGTTCATGTAGGCCGAATATCATTTTTATGATCATTTAATGTGGTGTTTTTCTAGGGTCTGCAACGAATTAGGCTATTTACGGTAAAGTTTTACTGTATCACAGGTTCTGATTTCGATCAGAAAATATATGTTTTCCTGTAGTAAATAACGTGATTTGACCAAATTTGACCTTCATTTCAACCGCAAACCAACAGAACAACCAACACGACTAATTTTAAGTATCCAGACTGGTTGCTGTTATTACAGATGAAATGAAGGTGAAAACCGGTTAAATCACGTTATTTTCTACAGGAAAACATATATTTTCTGTTAAAATGTTTAAATATAATGTCTTTTATTATATGTATTTTGTTGAAATAATGTCTTGTTCAAATTCGCTGTCACTTCACTTACGTATGTATGCGAACGGTATCATTAGTAACATTACCAACGGTACACGGCGTTACCAATGTTACGATGATACACAGCGTTACCAACGTTACGGTGGAATTACTAATGTTAGCAATGATACGGTATTATTATCGTGTGTATTTTAAAGTCTTTTTCCATATACCCTTTACATAATATATAAAAAAAGTACAAAAAGGGTACAGAACCTAACAAACCCACCTAACCTAACCTAGAAGTTCCCAGGTCACAAATCCAATATAATGCCCTTTGTTATATCACTTCACTCACGTTACAGTAACATTAGTACTGTTACGATACCATTATGTATAATGGTTCTTGTTTCGCCATTAGCTCGCTTCGCTCGCATGAAAATAAAACCTCAAGCTCGTATGTACTGGCAAGCGGTAATGTTGAGCTGTGCACGCTAACACCAGTACTGTAATGCTACACTAACATAACCAACGTTAAATATAATGGTTCTTGTTCCTCACTTACGATCACAGGAAAATAAAACATCACCTTCGTATGCATTGGCATTGGGTAATGCTGAGCTTCGCACTCTAACAAAATATAATAAAACTAACACATTAAAGTTAAAGAAATTAATGACTTACTTTTATTACCGTGACGTCGTAACTTACGGGTCACGGGGGTGTTGTGACTGAGTCTGTGGTATCTTAACTGTTTAGCCTTAGATTAGTACTGCACTTAGAACACTGTAAAAGTTGGTATACAGTGAACCCTCGCTACTTCGCGGTTCGACCATCGCGGATTTTTTTCATAACCCATGTATATACATATATCGCAGATTTTCCAGAAATATCGAAAATACCGCGAAGTGACCGATGGTGCGAGATTGGAGAAAGTAAGGAAAATTGAATCGTGATTGATTTTCAATATAAATGAAACTTTGAGGAGCAACAAAGATATCATTTGTTAGAGAGATAGAGAGAGGTAAGGAATGGGAGGTAGTGAAAAGTAGCCCACAGAGAGAGAGAGAGAGAGAGAGAGAGAGAGAGAGAGAGAGAGAGAGGGGGGTTTAAATGTAATAAACAAAAAAAATTGATAGGTTATAACACATTGGTGCTTATGTAATATCAACTGTATACTGTAGACGGTTTGAATAAGTTAAGAAATGGTATAAATGATACTTTGTTAGTGTATTCGTACACACTCAAGAGCGGCAGCTAGATGACAGCTGATCTAATCACAGCCAAAAGTAAAAAAAAAAGAAGTCAACAATACTCGATTTTTAAAACAAACCCGAAATTTAAAAACAAAAGTACACGCTTTCTTAATGTGCAATTAACTATTTAAAGAGTGGCAATTTTCTAGAATAAAATTATATTTCCCAAAAAATACAGGTAGTGGTTTGCTGATGAAATCGGATGCCGTATTTTTAGCTATGATTGAAATGGATGTAGACTCGGCCTAATTATTTCGTTTCGTATTTAATTGACACTAAGAAAACTAATTTTAGCTTCTTCATCTAAATGTAAGTATTGTATAACACGAGAGAGAGAGAGAGAGAGAGAGAGAGAGAGAGAGAGAGAGAATCGGCTGTTGTACTCAAATGGTGTGTTTTTGTTTCGTGAGAATTCCATCGCCACGACTTTAACAACAACATACTGTACTGAACTTTACAGTATTATACAGACTACTGTAATATGATAAAGTAAAATATTTGTAATCTATTTTATATGAAATGGGGCTATTTTTTTTTTTTAAAATTTACATTTACGTATGTAAAACAATCTCTCTCTCTCTCTCTCTCTCTCTCTCTCTCTCTCTCTCTCTCTCTCTCTCTCTCTCTCTCTCTCTCTCTCTCGTAGATTGTTTTCCTGCTTTGCTACGTATGTATGATTTTATATAGATACGGTAAATAATATTTGTAATAACATATTTTATTAAAGCTTTTACTGTAATATCATTATTTATCACTTTCATCATGCGCGTTAAATTCCTTAGTTTGTTTACTGAGCGTACTTTATGACGCCGTCGTTTCAGGCAGCGTCATAAAGAAAAACATTTCATTTGGAAGTCCTAAGAAAAATTAAGTAAAACATTAGTAATAACCAAATCAACATACTGTACTGAATAATCAATATAATCGATGCAGAAACTAACCTATACACAGATGTGTAAATGCGTTTGTTTCTTCATTATAATCAGAGATAAACGTAAACAAAACATTGGTTGCCATTTTTTATCGTGCTTTTTGGCGTGTTTAGGAAACGCATGATATAAGGTCGCCCTTAATATTTGTGCCTGTTTTAGTTTAGGGTACGTTAGTACATGCATTAAGTGTTCTGTACATTAAAGGGTAGTTTGTTAACAGTACTACGTACAAGGGAAAGTTTTAAATGTCTGAATATACATGTTAAATAAATAGGTAAATATGCTGTCACTACTTCGCGGATTTTCACCTATCGCGGCCGGGTCTGGAACCTATCTACCGCGATAAATGAGGGTTCACTATATTACATTACGTGATTTAAGAAAATTATCAACATTGGAATACAATACACCAAAATACTTACAAGTATGGATTACTGAAGCCATTACAATTTTCTAATACTTAGATCGTAAAATACGCTCACTTGAACTAACAAAGACGTGACTTGGGCAAAGGTTTCCACGGAAAAGGGCTTATTGGAAGAAAGGGGGGGGTTAGGGAAATATTAACCACCCTGTGCAAACTTTACATACGTATGGGTTTGTGATTGGTTAATGGAAAAGCAACGGAATCTAGAGAGTAAACATGAATGAACAGAATGGGAAACTTGTCCAGAGCAAGTATTTATGTGAAATCTGGGAGTGACAAGGTAATAACAAAATGTATAAAAGTAATATATGAAGATAAAATGGAATGTATGATAAATAATATTTGATGGGTATATAAAATGAGGTGATTTTATAAGTTATCGGATAATAAAACGAATAATACTGGGGTCAAACATATAATATGTATACGAGGGTATTACATAAGTAATCAAGTAGTAGACTTGAACAGAGCTGATAGAGAGACGAATACTTACATTCCACGATTAGAGAAGAATAAATCCTATTGGTTGAGGAAAAATCTCTGCGCAGGGAGGCGGGCTTTTTGCGTAGAAGGTTGAAACCTGCTATGTACAAACGAACGAACAAGAGCGACTAGAACGGGCAAGTAGAATGAGAAAAAATAAATGAAAAACACTGCTAATGTTAGCATGATACGCTAACATTTGATCTACATCACACTTTGGCAGCACTGGTTACTGTATTTTTTCATGAGACATAGCCCTTGCAACGGCACCTCCAAAGTTTATACAGCTATACTGTTTTGTATTTTCCTCCGTTTATTATACATCCAAGAAGGTAATGTACAGAGAAGAAAAGGCTTGTTTTACGTTTATATATCGTTTCCCCAGTATGTTTTCCCCACCCAAAACCCCAAGTTCCCACTGAGGGTCCCCTATTTTCGTAGGATATAGATATACTGTATATATATTTCTAAAACTTCATTTGAGACGGGAACGAGTGTCATTTTCGAGGAGAGCGTAATTTTTTCTATAAGAAAAAGTAGTTTTTTCCTAGGTTACATTGCCCTGTAATACAGTACAATAATACCCTATTCACTTGTAAAAGGCGACTCGCTGCACGAAAAATTCACTTCATGAAAGCCCTTACGGAACTAATTAATTTTGTGTTGTGAGGCATCTCTGTAATTACTTCCTAATATTGTTTTGATTTGGTTTCTACAACAGTTTATAATCATATGTACAGTATATAGTACACTTTTACACATAAATACTACGTAATGGACACAGTAAGGTTTCAGTACAGTATTGTGCTAAGGTAAAGTTTACCAAGTCATCATCCCCCTTACTGTTCCTATTTAGTAATACTCTACTGTAACCTAATACTCACTAATACTGTACTGTATATTACTGTAATATATGTACAGTAATATTACTACAGTAAAGCTTGACTGTACTTACTGTAAGTGCTCTGTGTTTTCGTTCAAAAATAGTAGCCTACGCCGCTATAAAAGCATGATGCAACTTCTTATGTGTTGTCTCTTGTGTAGTATGTTATCTATACTTTCTTAAACAGAAATACAGCTTATTTTACAAACTAAAAACTCAAATATATCAATAATAATTGTTGCTTTTAAATAAATAAATAAAAACTGTGCACTTGATTACTTTTCAACAGCTGATATCTCTCTCTCTCTCTCTCTCTCTCTCTCTCTCTCTCTCTCTCTCTCTCTCAAATATTTGATTTCATTTTGGAAGCATTATTGCATTCTAGAAAATTATGACTATTTAAATAGTTAATTGAGCTTTAATAAAATATTTATGTACTTTTGTTATAAATTTGGGGTGTATTTTATCGATAAGTATTTTGGGTGCCGTGATGAGATCTGATTTGGATTGATGAAATACACCCAAGATTTAAATGAAATAACATAAATGTTTTATTAGAGCACAATTAATTATTTAAATAATCGTTAATTTCTAGAATGCAATGATGCTTCCGAAAAGAAATCTAATATTGAGAGAGAGAGAGAGAGAGAGAGAGAGAGAGAGAGAGAGAGAGAGAGAGAGAGAGAGAGAGAGAGAGAGAGAGGGACATCAGCTTTGAAAATTAATTGAATGCAACGTTTTTGTTTGTTTATTTAAAAGAAAAAACTATTATTGAGATATTCAAGGTTATACTTTATATAATAAGCAGTATTTCTGTTTAAAAAAGTAAAGAGTATACTACAGTAACATAGTGTGCAAGAGACAACACATAAGAAGTTGCGTAGTGACATAGGTTTATGAGTCATCTTAGCAAATCACTAACAAGGAGTATTGTGTGTACTATTACTTAACTTATGCAAAACATCTACTATATATAGTTAATATAGTATCACATATGCACCGATTTGTTATAATCTATCATAATTTTCTTATAATGCATTTATAACTCATTACTGTACAGCATTAGCTCTCTCTTATTCTATGTCAGGATGCCAGAAAACTTCAAATCATTCATGTTCTCTCTCTCTCTCTCTCTCTCTCTCTCTCTCTCTCTCTCTCTCTCTCTCTCTCTCTCTCTCTCTCTCTCTCTCTCACAGAGCTAAAAACTATAAAATATCATGGATCGGCAACTTGAATGAAACTCCGGTTAACATTATGCGATTCAACTCACATACATACATGCATATACCAAGGCACTTCCCCCAATTGTGGGGGGTAGCCAACATCAAACTAATGAAACAAAACGGGACCTCTCCTCTCTATGTCCTCCCAGCCTGACAAGAGACTCAACCGAGTTCGGCTGGTACTGCTAGGGGTACCAAAGCCCACCCACCCCTGTTATCCACCACAGATGAAGCTTCATAACACTGAATCCCCTACTGCTGCTACCTCCGCGGTCTTCCAAGGCACCCGAGGAAGCAGTAGAGCCTACCGGAACTGCGTCACAATCGCTCGCCATTCATTCCTATTTCTAGCACACTCTCTTGCCTCTCTCACATCTATCCTCCTGTCACCCAGAGCTTCCTTCACTCCATCCATCCACCCAAACCTTGGCCTTCCTCTTGTACTTTTCCCATCAACTCTTGCATTCATCACCTTCTTTAGCAGACAGTCATTTTCCATTCTCTCAACATGGCCAAACCACCTCAACACATTCATATCCACTCTAGCTGCTAACTCATTTCTTACACCTGTTCTCACCCTCATTACTTCATTCCTAACCCTATCTACTTGAGATACACCAGCCATACTCCTTAGACATTTCATCTCAAACACATTCAATTTCTGTCTCTCCGTCACTTTCATTCCCCACAACTCCAATCCATACATCACAGTTGGTACAATCACTTTCTCATACAGAACTCTCTTTACATTCATGCCCAACCCTCTATTTTTTACTACTCCCTTAACTGCCCCCAACACTGCATCCTTCATTCACTCTCTGATGTACATCTGCTTCCACTCCACCATTTGCTGCAACAATAGACCCCAAGTACTTAAACTGATCCACCTCCTCAAGTAACTCTCCATTCAACATGATATTCAACCTTGCACCACCTTCCCTTCTCGTACATCTCATAACCTTACTCTTACCCACATTAACTCTCAACTTCCTTCTCTCACACACACTTCCAAATTCTGTCACTAATCGGCCAAGCTTCTCTTCTGTGTCTGCAACCAGTACAGTATCATCCGCAAACAACAACTGATTTACCTCCCATTCATGGTCATTTTTGTCTACCAGTTTTAATCCTTGTTCAAGCACTCGAGCATTCACCTCTCTCACCACTCCATCAACATACAAGTTAAACAACCACGGCGACATCACACATCCCTGTCTCAGCCCCACTCTCACCGGAAACCAATCACTCACTTCATTTCCTATCTTAACACATGCTTTACTACCTTTGTAGAAACTTTTCACTGCTTGCAACAACCTTCTACCAACTCCATATAACCTCATCACATTCCACATTGCTTCCCTATCAACTCTATCATACGCTTTCTCCAGATCCATAAACGCAACATACACCTCCTTACCTTTTGCTAAATATTTCTCGCATATCTGCCTAACTGTAAAAATCTGATTCATACAACCCCTACCTCTTCTAAAACCACCCTGTATTTCTAAGATTGCATTCTCTGTTTTATCCTTGATCCTATTAATCATTACTCTACCATACACTTTTCAAACTACACTCAACAAACTAATACCTCTTGAATTACAACACTCATGCACATCTCCCTTACCCTTATATAGTGGTACAATACATGCACAAACCCAATCTACTGGTACCATTGACAACACAAAACACATATTAAACAATCTCACCAACCATTCAAGTACAATCACACCCTCACACCCCCTTCCTTCAACATATCAGCTCTCACACCATCCATACCAGACGCTTTTCCTACTCTTGTTTCATCTAGTGCTCTCCTCACTTTGTCTATTGTAATCTCTCTCTCATTCTCATCTCCCATCACTGGCACCTCAACACCTGCAACAGCAATTATATCTGCCTCCCTATTATCCTCAACATTCAGTAAACTTTCAAAATATTCCACCCATCTTTTCCTTGCCTCCTCTCCTTTTAACAACCTTCCATTCCATCTTTCACTGTCTCTTCAATTTTTGAGCCAGCCTTCCTTACTCTTCACTGGCAATAGAATATAGTATTAGCTAAGTAAAAGAGAGCTAATAAATAAAAGAAGGAAAGAGAAAAGTCGGAGATAAAAAAAGAACAATAAATATAGTAGGATTAGAACGAGAATAAGTTAATGTGTGGGGAGGTGTAGTATGGGGTACCCGGTGGCGAGGGTGGAAGGACGGTAGAAGGTGTTTGAACGGTGAATGATTTATGAGACATAAGAACAATAGGGTATTGAGAGCAAGAATTACATTGATTGCATCTCTTGAATGCAGATCTGGGGTTCCTGAATCCCTTTATAGAGATATAGCTAAAATTAGTGCATGGTGCAAATTATGGGGCATGAAGTTGAATACTAACAAAACTGGAAGTATGATTGTAAGTAGGTCAAGGACAGTGGCTCCTCAACATCCGGATCTCAGCATTGATAACGTTTCATCAACTGTATGACTCTTAAATTTTAGGTGTGATTCTCGACAGCAAATTTACTTTTGAGAAACACGTTAGGTCAGTGTCTTCTTCACTTACACAAAAAAAGTCTTGGGATTTTCAGTGATCTATCCATTCTGAAAAAGTGTTTTGATTCTTTCATTCTACCTTGTCTCGAGTACAGTGATACCTCTACATACGATCTTAATTCGTTCCAGAAACTGCTTCGTATGTTAAAACGATCGTATGTTGGAGCAAATATTCCCATAAGAATACATGGTAATTTATTTAATTCGTTCCTCAGCCTAAAAACCCATAATAAATCCTTAATAAATGGCTACACATAATTGCACATGACATTGATACAATACCTGTATAATAAATACATATTACAAACCAAAAAAAAAGAATAATAATAATGAAATGATAAATAAAAAAGGGATTTTGACGAAGGAAAAATCTATTTCTGGGGAGAGACCTGTGTCGCCCGGTGAAAAAGTCCTTCTTGTCATTTTTCTGATATAAATAATTTCCAAATATACCAGAGAAAGTTAAAGTATGGAATGCAGAGGTTACTACCCTCGCGCGAGCACCCCTAAGGGCGTCGTGTATAAAGAAAGGGCGTGTGAAAGCCACTATTCACAGGTCGTCTTCCATTTAGAGTATTCCTTCGTCAATATACACGAGGGGTGAGCCGCAACAGCGGCCTCAATCGCACCAACCTGAGCCACCCCACCGACGCCCGACAACAGCGCCATCTGACAACCTTCTGTATGGATTTCAAAATTGGCTTGGACAGGAAAGGGAAGGGAGAAACAGGGAAGGGTTTCACCGGGCGACACAGGTCTCTCCCCAGAAATAGATTTTTCCTTCGTCAAAATCCCTTTTCTGGGTCGACCTGTGTTCGCCGGTGAAAATTTACAAGAGAATGCCTTCCAAGCCCATGAGTATCAATTAAACAGGTAAAGGAAAACATCTTAATGCGTGTAAAAGGTTTACTGTACTGAAATAATATTGGAAATGGTTGAGTACAATCTCGACATAGAAAAACCAAAGATTTCTTAAGAATAAAGTTGTTAAATATCTAGGAGTAATGATTAAATATCTTAAGAGTAAAGATACATACATTAATAAACAATACAACATAAGAGTGAACATCGTTCATAATTGACATATCAAAGCATGATACTAGGGGAGCTGAATCCGTTCCACCGAGGTGAAGGGCATCGTGGTGAGAGTGGCAGGTAGAAGGGAGAAGAAAGAGAGTTGGACAAAAAATGAAATTAGAAGGAACAGGGAGACTAATCTGGGGAGATGATACTCCCAGCTGCAATGGTAGAAAATTTTAGGGCTTGTATGTTCTTTAGATAGTGGCGTTTAAAGATCATAGGAGATTTCCAACCTGTATACTTTTTAAGATCATTAAAATTCATGTTTTGAAAGTATTTAATTGAGGTGGCTACTCCCCGAATATCGTGTGCATGAGGAAAGTATTCCGGGTTAGCCTGTTTGATGAAGTAAAGTATTTGCTGTCTAAAACCTTGAATGGAGATAGTACCCCCTTGTTCTCTGATGAACAAGGGACTGGAGGAACGTGTGGTAGATCTAGCTAAAAAAGCCCTAAGAGTCACTACTGGACATAGAGAAGCATCTTGTGGAAGAGGGATAATCTTCCAAGGAGACCATCTGTTTTGAGGGTCTTCATTTTTAGCTAGGAAACTTCTATCCGGGGAGAGCAGTACTTCTCCTGGCGGGAGGAAATCTAGGTTCTCAGGATTACGGGAGAGAGCTGCTAATTCTGAAATTCTGGCACCTGAGGCCATGGCTGTAAGAAATAGGGTCTTTCTAAGTAGCGAAATGTACAAGCAGGATTCGTTATTGGTTTCTGATGCCAATTTCAAAACATCGTTTAGAAACCATGAGACCTTTTGTGGACGGATATTATTATTGCGTAGTTTGTGCAATACTTTCATTAGAAGATTCACTGGTGGAAATAGGTAAATCTTCCAAGCTGACTTGATGGTGGTTAAAGTGCTAACTGTTAGGCCTTTGCCAAATAGGAACCTCAAGAAAGAGATGGCTAAATTCGGAGACATACGAGCATGGTCTGAACCCTTAGGGAATCTGCTAGTTGTTAACGGCCGAATCATATTGGCGAATTGCCGAGTCCCTTTTGTCTGATTCGATGAAGAGATCGTTTCCCGGTTCAATGTTCGCGTCTCTACGATCTGCAAACTTCCTGTAGTCCACAAAGTTAGAGTTTTGGCTATCCTTGAGTAATCTGACACAGTGAGTTTGGATTACTTGAGTCAGTTTGGGGAACGGGATCCAGAAGGGACGGAGTTTCAACTCGAGGAGGAGAGGAAACCAACTGTTCTTGGCCAGTGAGGTGGTACTAAAACCACTGCCCCCCGGAAGGGGCGTAGTTTGTGTAAAAGTCTCATTAGAAGATTCATTGGGGGAAATAGGTAAACCTTCTTCTAATGGTTCCTGAGTATCCACCGGAATGAAATTATGTCTAGAGACCATTCCGACTCCAGTGGTTTCGTCCTGGCTAGTGAGTCTGCTCTCACATTCTGGACTCCCGCTAGGTGAGTTACTGACAGGAACCAGTTCTTTTCTATTGGCCAGGCGAAGATAGTGACCAGGATCCGATTCAGGTTGGGTGACTTGAATCCTCCCCTGTTGACGCCGTGTACTACGTCTGTTCTGTCTGACACTACAGTACTCTGATGTGGCTTGACCTCGGAGGAGAGTCTCTCCTCAGGGTCAAGAACACTGCCATGGCTTCGAGAACATTGGTATGGGACTGTTTCATGGCGGATGACCAAGAGCCCTGAAACATCTGATGTTCGGAGTAATCCCCCCATCCACTTAGAGGCGCAGCTGCATGGATGTCACTTGTGGAGGTGGGAATTGTAGGGGAACCGATTGGAGAGGTTCTTTGGTTCGGACCATGGGCGTAGTCTCATCTTCAAGACAGAGGGGATCTTCGAGACCTTGTCTCTTAAAGGTACTGTAGCTCTCTTTCTCCAAACTCGACTGATGCCTTTGAGTTTGGATTTTAATAGGAGACCCATTATTGGAGTGAATTGGGGAAGACCGATGATACTTTCTAAGGTTCTTCTGGGTACCTGTTTGTGTTTGAGAAAATTCTCGATCTTGGAAGCTATTCCTCTTACCTTTTTGGAAGGGAGAGACAACGTGTGATTCGAAAGGTCGCACTGAATGTCTAACCAATCTAAGTGGCCTGATGGTTGCAGGCAAAACTTTTGGAGATTGACCCAAAATCACAGGTTGTCGAGAAATCGAAGTACTTCCTTTGTGGCTCTGTTGCCTTCCATGGCCGACCGGACCCAAATGAGCCAACCATCCAGATAAGCAATGATCTGTATCTCTTGATTCCTGAGTTGTTCTAACACTGTCTCTCCCAGTTTCGTGAATATCCTGGGATCAATGTTGAGGCCGAAGGGCATGTCTTGAGCGCAAAGGCTTTCCTTGGATTTCTGGGAGAGGGTCACTGGTGGAGGAGGAGGACCTTGTGGCCATTTCCACTTCAAACCTTTAGGGGTTATGCTATGGGCCCACGGACTGAAGGTCCAATGGTCCTGAAAGAGGTAAAGTCTCTCCCCTACTGGGACTACCTCGTTGTGAGGGAGTGAACCTAGGGGGATCCGGATGCATAGTCGACGAATCAGAGGAAGACTGTGATGTCGAGTGGGTAACTGACTATTGATGGCAGTGACCCCGGTTCGTTTTGTAGAGGGCAACTCTCTGCTTCTTCTTGAAGAAAGCTTGCTTTTGGTCTTCGACCTTCTTTCTGGCAGTGAGGCCCCGTCTTTCCTGCAATTTTGGGTTGCTCTCATATCATCTTGTAGAACCTTGTTCACCTCCTCCTGAGGGAAGAGGGTTTTACCTCATCAGGAGGAACTATCAGCCTGCTCGATTCCTGTCTGATAGAGGCCTCAGATAGAACGTATTTCCCACAACTAACCCGATCAGACCACCAAACGTGTAGGTCGAATTGGAAGGGCAGAGATTGGTTCTTCCTGAATATCCGAAACAAAGTCTCAGTGGGATAAATTGAGGCTAGGGTCTCCCCGAGGTGGGGTCCGGCTCTTTAAGAGCCGGTATGGACGAACCTTCTTTGTCAGTTTGAATAGTAAGACCTGTCCATTTATCCATAATAGGCAAGGCAACAATGAGAGCATCTGTAGATATGTCGTATTCCCCATTGTGTGGGGTGAGCTTGGAATTAACGTAACCCCCCAGACCGACAACATCCTGGTCCAGACAGATCGGGCCTGCCCTTTAGGAAATAATACCGTTACCTTCGGTACCTTGTCTAACCTAACCAAGGCATGCTCTTTCAATCGAACGAATCCGTTGAATGGGAATTCTAGTACCTGAGAGTAAATTCTAGGTCCCCCAGAGGGCGGACGTCTATGTCATCCAGAGTTATGGTACCATCTATATATGGAACATGTAAGGCAAATATCTATGTGTTGTTTTTATCGAAGGAGGTTACTTCGATACGCCTGGGGCTGTAGGGGGAGTCATCCGAGTTCCTGAACGGATCCGACTCACCACCATATCTTTGAGCTCCGTCATAGCCCCTTGGCTTTCCCTAGAATGTGTTGCTTTTAGCAGTCACGGTTTTATGCAAGGTAACATGAACATCAGGATCCTTTGAGGGTCCTAGGTTGGTGTCGCAGGTAATTGCAAAGCTGAAGGCTCAAAACTCATCCCCACCTACCTGCCCGTCCATGGGGTCGACGTCCAACCTTAGAGAGGACACTCCGAGGAGATAGGGACCTCTAGATGGAGTATTCCTTCCAAACCTTGATACCCAAGGGCGGAGAGCCTCTCTTGCAGGCCGGAGAGAATCATCATCAGCCTGAAAGAAGTGAGGGGATTAGTGATGAAGGAGAAGACCGTTCTCCTCAATAAGCAATGCATACATTAATCCGGATCAAATTAAATCGCCAAAGGATACCAAAAGGAAACATATTAGAACCAACTTACTACATCATGGGTCCGGAGTAGCGAGGACAGCTCGTAGCAGAACGTGCATGACTCCGGGAACCATACCATGTAGGCGGACCTTCTGTAAAAGAAAGGGGACATAAGTCTGGATGTTCCTTGAAACTTTGGTTAGTGATCCTATTCACAGGCTGGGATCAGCCGTATAGCTAATAAAGTGCCTATATTTATGCATATATTTAATTCTATCTATGTATAAATATGGATAAATATCCATACAACATCGTGTTCAAAATAGAAATTAATTATGCCTATATTTATGCATATATTTAATTCTAACTATGCATAAATATGGATAAATATCCATACAACATCATGTTTAAAATAGAAATAAATTAATTATGCCTATATTTATGCATATATTTAATTCTATGTATAAATATGGATAAATATCCATACAAAATCGTGTTCAAATAGCGATAAATTTCCACTCAGTACTTGGAACCGAACGCTAGCCCCTTCTAATGAAAAGCCAGGTCGAAATAAACCATGCCATGAGAGGCTATCTACTGTTCCTTGAGACTGGTCAGTGAACAGATGAATCAATAGAATACTAATATCCAGTAACCACATAACATGTAACTACAACCTCATCGGTAAAATAATGTTAACCCCGGTTCTGAACGTCTGAGTCAGGGGTGGCCAACCTATGGCGCATTTCATGATTACAAGTGATGCACTATACCCCAAGATAGTAAATTGAATGACTTTTCTTTAAAATTGCTAATTATGTTTATATATTTTCATTAGGACTTTCAAGAATAGCTAATGAATATTACCAACGCAAATTCAAAGTGTCATTAAAGTAAGTACAGTTTACTTTGTATTCATGTTAAATCCTTTCCTTTACAGCTAAAACCAAAGATTGGCCACCCATGGTCTGAGTGATCTCTGTTTCTACCGGAGATCCGGTAAGAAAGGTCTGTCACAGTGAAAACGTGAACATCAGAGGAAATCTAATATTAACCTCAATGCTGAATGCCTGTACGATATCCGGTTAAGCCGGAGATTCGATGAAAAGGACCGTAAGAACGATATTGTGATTATTCATGAAAAAGGGTTCATACCCTGGTTTCTTATCATCTGATTGATCAAAAAGCTAACACCTTGATATATTAAGAAATTATATTAATAATCAGTAACCACGTAACATGAAAATATAAATCTTCATCGGTATCACATTGTTAACTCCAGTTCTGAATGTATGCTTGATCTCTGTTTGTACCGGAGATCTGGTGACAAAGGCCCGTCAACGTGATATCGTGACCGTCATCGGCACGATAACACTAACCTCAACTCCGAACGTCTTGTGTTATCTCCAGTGAAGCCGGAGATTCGATGAAAAAGGGGGCCGCTATAGTGTCATTGTTATCAAACATGACAAAGGTCCGTGTGCAAAAGGCCTCAGCCGGAGTCCGAGTGCCGGACTCCACCGTTGCACTCCAAATATCTAACTAGCTCTCACCCAATGAGCATCCATTATAGCGGAGTACAACTCAAGGCGGAGCTAAGGGTGTCGGCATAAAACGACCCCAATTAATGACTCATACACCAACGTAACCTATTAATAGTTCTAGCTATAATAACAGTAACCACATCAATAAAACGTGTATAATATTAAACGTAATATCATCAACTCGGATAATAAGAGAAGGCATGAATAACTCGTGATCGTAAATAAACGAAAAACGGGAAATCCACCCCTCTTACTCGAGCTAATAAAGAAAACGAGAGAAGAAGTAACTCGTATCTGTAGAACAGGAAACGAGCACTTTATGCTCTTGCTCTCAGGGTTACATAATAAAAAACCAACATCACACAATAATATGATAAGAAAAAAAAAAAAAATTGATTCCTTTTTCCTTAGTAATTGTAATAACCATGAACGAAGAACAACGACAACGTAACAATAAACAAAGATTTAGTCTAAATCGCGCATCCTGAGGCGAGTACAACACTAACAAAGACTAAATCGCTATTCTTCGTAGGTCCAAATTGGACTTGCTAGCAAACAAATACCATAGTAAAAACTAATAATAAATAATGATACTAAATTGGTCATAAAACGTAAGTGATATAACCTAGATGACAGAGTACCAGATGGGCAAAAAAACTTGAAAATTTACCGAAGCGAACACAACCCAAAATGGCCGCCGATACAGAGGCAGACCAATCGCTTCCAAAATTAAAAACCACAAAACTGGAAACAGAACAAATGCCCAGTACTGCAATAAGCTGTCAAAACAAACTATGGTACTCAACATTGGTAAAGGTGAAGTAGCAACGTCAGTCATTTTGAATTAACGACAAACACTTCGAAAAAACACTGGGCAAAAAAACCTCGTCTTTGCGGGCAAGTCCAAAACAGAAGGATGTCAGATGGCGCTGGTGTCGGGCGTCGGTGGGGTGGCCCAGGTTGGTGCGGTTGAGGCCGCTGTTGCGGCTCACCCCTCGTGTATATTGCCATGGAATACTCTAAATGGAAGACGTCCTGTGAATAGTGGCTTTCACACGCCCTTTCTTTATACATGACGCCCTTTGGGGTGCTCGCGCGAGGGTAGTAACCTCTGCATTCCATATTTTAACTTTCTCTGGTATATTTGGAAGTTATTTATATCAGAAAAGTGACAAGAAGGACTTTTTCACCGGCGAACACAGGTCGACCCAGAAAACTGGTTGTAATGTATATTTTTTTTTTTTTACATTTTTTATTTTCTTATTTTTAATTTTCATAACTTTCACTCGATTCGGTCTTCCTTTTCTTTGTTTCTCTTTCTTTTCATCATGATCACCAGACTGTTTTAAAGATTTTTTAAAGAAACTATCGAGTGAAAGTTGCTTTGTACGGCTTTTGAGGATTTTTCTAAAATGCGTTAAGCAAATATCATCGAACTGCGCAACAACACGGCAAACCTGAAGTTTCTGTGGGTGATGCTTGTCGATGAAATCAACGACGTGTTGATGATATGCCAACATCTGTTTTATTTCCGCCGTACCTAAGATTTGGCCTACCTCCTCGATCTCCTCCAACTCACTCAACTGCGCTTGGAACTCATCATGCTGCATGGCTTGCAGGTCCTTGAGTTACTCGGTGGTGAGCTCTTTGTGATGCTCATCGACGAGTTCGGGGATGTCATCTTCATCCACCTCCAGACCCATGGACTTGCCAAGGGATACAATCTCTTCGACGTCTTCCTCGGCGGCAAGCACAGCTTCATTCTCGGGGCCAAAACCTTCGAAATCTCTGGGAGCAACACCATCAGGCCAAAGCTTCTTCCAAGCGGAATTCAGGGTCCGACGAGTTACTCCCTCCCAAGCCTGATCAATGATCTTTAAGCAGTGCACGATATTAAAGTGGCTCCTCCAAAATTCACAAGTTAAGTTGGTGCTTTGCGTGACATTAAAGCACTGCTTAAATAAGTGCTTGGTGTAGAGCTTTTTGAAATTAGAGATGACTAGCTGGTCCATGGGCTGGAGGATAGGGGTGGTATTCGGTGGAAGATACAACACCTTGATGAATTTGTATTCGTCGATGATATCATCTTCGAGTCCGGGGGAGTGAGCGGGTGCATTGTCCAAACAAAGCAAGCACTTCAAAGGCAAATTCCTCTCCTGAAGATACTTCTTGACAGCAGGGCCGAAAACTACGTATACCCATTCCACAAAGATATGCCTAGTAACCGAAGCCTTAGAATTAGAACGCCATAGAACATGTAGCAGGTCTTTATTAATTCTATGTGCTTTAAATGCTCTAGGGTTTTCGGAATGGTAAACCAATAACGGCTTTATTTTTCAGTCCCCGCTGGCGTTGGCACAAAGCGCAAGAGTCAACCGATCCTTCATTGGCTTATGTCCAGGCATTTTCTTCTCTTCGGCGGTAATGTACGTTCGACTAGCCATCTTTTTCCAAAACAGACTGGTTTCATCACAGTTGAACACCTGCTGCTCTACGTAACCTTCCTCTGCCACGATGCTTTCGAACTTTTTAACAAAGTCTTTAGCAGCCTTGGTGTCCGAACTCGAAGCTTCTCCATGACGAACAACTGAATGGATCCCGGTCCGTTTCCTAAATTTCTCGAAGCAACCTCGAGACGCCTTGAATTCCTCCGTCGTAGGATCGGCTGAACTCTCCCCCGCATCACCCCGAGAGCGCGCCACCTTCAAGTCACTGTAGATAGCGCTGGCCTTCTCACAAATTATCGTTTCCGTGGTTGTATCGCCAATAATCTCCTTGTCCTTTATCCAGATCAACAAAAGGCATTCCATCTCTCCCAGAGTAGGGCTACGACGTTTAGAAATAATCGTGATCCCCTTCGAAGGTTTCACTGCTTTAATGGCTGACTTCTGTTTTATGATCGTCGAGATCGTAGACATATTGTTTAGCCAGATCGCTAACACGTACACCTCGCTCATGCTTTTGTATTATTTCCTGCTTTAATTCTAATGAAAGCATAGACTTCTTCTTTTTCTCACCACTACTACTACTTCCTGAACCGAAACTAAGCTTTTTAGGACCCATGATTACGGAACACAGAAAACATGTGAAAAGGCAGGATAAAAAACTGTTAAAACTGAGCGAATAGAGGACAACCACACGATGCGCACGAGATGAGAGGACTGATCAAGGTGACGCTCGATTGGCGTCCCTCCGATGTGCTGCCGTCTAGTGGTGTCAACAACAAACGACGCTGGACGCTTTCGAGAAAATTCCACGGGTAAGCTTATTGTTTACTTCGTATGTTGGAGCAACACTTCGTATGTTGAGACAGAAATTTGGTCGAATTTTACTTCGTATGTTGGAAAATTCGTATGTTAAGACAATCGTATGTAGAGGTTCCACTGTATTGTTGTCCTGTCTTGTCTTCAGATGCTGATTCTCATCTTAATTTGTTGGGCAGGATCTTATGGTTTATTATATTTTCTTGTTCCTGATCCAGATATTAATCTTTGGTATTGTTGTTCAATTAGTTCATTATGCATGTTGCATAAGATTTTTCATAATTCTGATCATCCTTTACATTCAGATCCTCCCAGACAATTCCATCCTGTTCGTAGTACGAGGCATGCAGTTAATTCTAATAGTCAGGCCTTCTCCATCATGAAGCTCAATACTACACAGTACTCTAGAAGTTTTATTCCATCTGTTACCAAGTTGGGGAATGGTCTTCCTAATCATGTAGTTGAATCGGTAGAACTTCAAAAGTTCAAACATACAGCAAATGTTTTTATGTTGGACAGGCTGACATAAGTCTTTTTATATTTTACATATGAAATAACTGATTTGGTGTTGTTCCTGTTTTTAAAAATATTTTATTTTAATTGTTCATTATTTCTCATATCGTTTATTTGTTCCCTTATTTTCTTTCCTCACTGGGCTATTTTTCCTTGTTGGAGCCCTTTGTCCTATAGAATCTTGCTTTTCCAACTAGGGTTATAGTTACCTGGTGATAATAATAATGATGATAATAATAATAATATTCATAATAATATAGTAATACCTTAATCTGCGAGTGAATTAATGTATGAGTTTTCCAAGATACGAGTCGTCACTGTCAATATTTTGCTTTGTTACGCGAGCAAAAAATTGAGGTATGTACGACTACGAGAGCCACTCCTAGATGGCGTATTGAGCAGCAATACCACAATTTCCACAGCCTTCAATGTGCGCTCTCGTTTTCTTCACGTAATATCCTCACAGAGTAAAAACCGATTTGTTATGCTCGCGGTTTCTTGCGTTGTGCTTTGTGTTTTGTAGGAATTCCCTCTCCTAATTTTCATGTTACCATGTCTCCCAAGAAAGTTAAGTAAGTGCTAGTGACAATGTAGAGAAGTAGAGGATGATGTCCATTGAATTAAAGCATTAAATTATGGAGAAATGTGTACAAGGCAGTACGAGTGTTCAATGTCAACGATCTGAATGATTTTGCCTAAATTTTCCAAAACATTATGGAAGTGAAAATGAAACAGACCACCCAGAGCAGGTTTATTAAGAAAAGGCCTTTAGTTGAAAGTGAGAGAAGTGTGGTAGCAAAGCAAATAACTAATGAAAGTGAAGACAGTGATGAAGATTAAGGTATGCATAGAAAATATAAGAAAAATTAAAAGTAAATAAATAAGAAAATGAAAAAATAAGAAAAACACAATAGTGAAGTAGTGGATAAGTACAGTATACATATATTTATTGTACAGTATATAGTGATTAAAAAAAAAAATCTTCAATTCTCTCCCCCCCCCCCCCCATCTATCACCTTTACCCTCCACCTCTGTTAGCGGCTTCGTTGGCTCAAATCATCTCATCTCAAGGTAAGTACATTGAATAAAACCTTTTTATTTCTTTACATACTTTTTCTATTCTTTTTTATACAATATTTGTCATTTAGAAATGTAATTTCCTTGTTTAATGATATGATCCATCTACTATAAATATGGGGTTGCATTTTGGGGGTTGGAATGGATTAAGGGCATATTGAGTATTTTCAATGGGAAAAATTTATATGATATGCAAGCAAATTTAGCTGCAAGCTCAGCCACAAAATGAATTAAACTTGTAGGTCAAGGTACCACTAAACACTTCATGTTCAATATTAAACACTACAACTGCATTTTAAGGATTGTTTGAAAAAGAACTACTGTACTAACAGTGAATTTACAGTACAGTACTGTACACTGTTCAAAATACCATAGTGTACGTATATACAGTCTACGTATTAGTTAACTAGCTGGCAGATTTTTGAGTCGACATTGCAAAGACAGTGATCACTTATGATTGATGTGTCGTCTTGCCTTAACTAATTAAGCTTTACTGTAGCGATAGTGCTGTTTTTATATATTTCAGTAATATATACGACAGGATCAAGAATGTTGTTAGATAGGAACAATAGTGATTTGTTATTACTTAAACAAACATATGGTGGTGTGGTGATGACATACGCATTACAAGTTACCATGCCTAGCATTGAAGTTTTGTTAGTACAGTAATGTACAATTACCTTTGTAAGGTAATATAAACTTCAATACCATGATACAAACCCCGGGAAAACAATGTAATACAGTGTAGTGAGCTTTCTAGGGTGTCAGTTGGCCGAATGTAGGCAGTGGTCATTTGTTTTGGACTTTTATAAATTGACTCATCTAAGGGCACTAATATTACGCAGATTTTTGTTCTTTGCAAGTGTCTCCGTTACCTAACCCCCTCATAATGGGTGTTGGCTTTGATGGCCTAAGAACATTATCCTGAGGAACACAAGAAATTACACTCCTATTGATACAATGGTGCCCATCAACTGTTCTCTGCAATCTATTCAATAATGATGTTGAGAAAAAACTTATCTGTTTAAGTTTAAAATAAAGGACTTAATGATAAGCACGGTCAAAAGCAGCATAAAATAAAGATCCATCATATGAACTCCCTGAACTCAATCAAGGGATTCCTGTACATTGGAAATTTTAAGAAGGGCATCACATTCTCCAAGGCCTTTGTAAAAGCCAAACTTCAAATTAGGGAAAAGTTGGTTACTTTCATCATACAGTACCTATTTATATATTTTGCCAGATGTTTAAAAACTTTAGATGGTATTGGAGTTATGGAAATGGGCAAAAATCAGCTAGGCAAGAGCTACCACAAACATATTTATCCAATAGAGTAACATACCAAATCTCCAACAAGTGCAAAAAGAGAAGAAAGAATTTTGCATCTGGTACACAAATCAAGATAGATATTTCTTAGTTCCAAGAAAGATATTTTGGTGGTTAAAATGTCAAAAGCCTGCTGGAAGCATCTTGCCAAAAATTTTTTTGCAATGTTAATTTCTTTCTCCAGGCTTTCTTCAGTTTAACAAGTCGAAGGGTCTCATTTAGAGATGTAGAAAAGCAGCTTGGAAGCGGTTTTTAAACAACCAGGCCCAGTTACCTAGTTGCTGCAAAGAAATTCTCAGACCATTGACTGCACCAAAGGCCCTATTCATATCATTCCCATTGGTCCCTCCTTCAATATTCATGGTCCTTCATACAGACACAGCTGGCCAGTTTTGTAAGAGTCTACCTTGACTCATTGGGCTTGTAAGAACTTTTGATGATAATAAACAGACAGGCAGATTGTGATGGGGAGGTCCTTTAGAGAAGACCGGTGAGTATGGGAAATGGTCTCCTCAGTTCACAGTATTTCACATAACTGTGTTGGAACTGATAGTGACCTTTCTGACATTGAAGGAACTTAATCCGAGAAGGAATTTCACAGCTAAGCAGGAGGTGGTTTGTTGCATTAGGAGAGGAGGATCCTGCTTGAGAATTCTCAATGCAGTTTTTCTTCCCGTTATGAGGTTCCTTCAGGAGAGGGATCTTTTCCTCACCCCTTCCATATTTCAGGCTCTCTCAATGTAGTAGTAGATACCCTGTCTAGACAGGTAGGTCCTTGGATCAGAGGCCTTTCCAAGAGATCTAAGAGATTATCCCAAATCTCCAAGTAGAGAGAACCACACTCTCTCACTATACAAAGCTCTGAATGTGGATTCTATGACAGAGGTAAGAGATGCATTTAGCCTGGTCTGCGACATTGTCCTTAATTTGTTTTCTCCAACGAGTTAGATTTTGAAGGCTTCGAATTTCCTAAAGAACTTCCTACCGAAAACAGCAATTGCTAGAAAATGAAAGTGTTCTTTGCGTCAACTGAGGCTCTAACATTAGCTTAGGTCTATTTTATGCTAAGGTGAATATTTTAAATTTTGATTATTTCAAAGAAACTTTTTATTCCTTTTTGACATCTCATAACTACCAGAAGTAACTTGTTAGGCTGTAGTAAAGTCAAAGGCTGGTGTGGTAATATCATCATCATTCCCTCTGTAAATACGTAGCGTAGCTTTCTTTGGATTTTCCCTGAAAAGTAAGCTTCTTGTATATTTTGAACTCTAATTTGATCCTGAAACATACTTCCCAGAGAAAAGCAACGTGCAAACTAAAAGCTAGCTTTTTGTATGCTTTGAACTTTATTTTGATCCTGAAACATACTTCCCAGAGAAAAGCAGTGGGTGAACTAAAAGCAAACTTCTTGTACGCTTTGAATTTTAATTTGAACCTGGAACATACTTCCCTGAGAAAAGCAGCGAATCCTATACGCTCATTACTAGATTCTCTAAATTAGAAAATTCTCCCCTACACGATACAAAGAGAATGTGGATCACGATCATCCTAAAACAATTCTTATGCACAATGGTTCAGTAACAAATCCAGAGAAGATGTCTTAGAAACACTAAAATAAGTATAAAAAAAACCTGACATCTGGAAACAGTACGACATGAGCAGCATGGTTTTGTTATTAGATGCAGATAAGTCTCATTGTTTTACCAGAGGTATTAGGTTTTTGGGAGGAAAAAAATGTGAAATTTTGTTAATTGAAGGGGTAATGTCGACTTTCCAAGCTTTTAGAGACGAAAGCAATATGCACATCAGGGGAGGTTCATAGAAATAAGAGAAGATTTTATTAATTTTTATTGAGGTCATCAAGTTGGTATTTGCAGTACAGTGAACCCTCGCTACTTCGCGGTTCGACCATCGCGGATTCAGCACTTCGCGGATTTTTTTCATAACGCATGTCTATACAAAAATCGCGGATTTTCCGGAAATTTCGAAAATACCGCGATGTGACCGATGGTGCGAGATTGGAGAAAGTAAGGAAAATTGAATCATGATTGATTTTCAATATAAATGAAACTTTGAGGAGCAACAAAGATATCATTTGTTAGAGAGATAGAGAGAGGTAAGGAATGGGAGGTAGTGAAACGTAGCCCAGAGAGAGAGAGAGAGAGAGAGAGAGAGAGAGAGAGTTGTTTTAAATTTAACAAACAAAAAAATTTTATAGGTTATAACACATTGGTGCTCATGTAATATCAACTATATACTGTAGACGGTTTGAATAAGTTAAGAAATGGTATAAACGATACTTTGTTCGTGTATTCGTACTCTCTCAAGAGCGGCAGCTAGACGTCAGCTGATCTAATCACAGCCAAAAGTAAAACAAAAAGAAGTCAACATTATTCGATTTTTAAAACACACCCGAAATTTAAAAACAAAAGTACACACTTTCTTAATGTGCAAAGAACTATTAAAAGAGTAGCAATTTTCTAGAATAAAATGATGTTTCCCAAAAAATAGTGGTTTGCTGATGAAATCGGATGCCGTATTTTTAGCAACGATTGAAATGGATGTAAACTCGGCATAATATTTTCGTTTCGTATTTAATTGACACTAAGAAAACTAATTTTAGTTTCTTCATTCATCTATATGTAAGTATTGTATAACACGAGAGAGAGAGAGAGAGAGAGAGAGAGAGAGAGAGAGAGAGAGAGAGAGAGAGAATGAATCAGCTGTTGTAATGGAATGCCGTGTTTTTGTTTCGTAAGAATTTCATCGCCACGACTATAACAACAACATACTGTACTGAACTTTACAGTATTATACAGACTTCTGTAATATGATAAAGTAAAATGTTTGTAATAACCTATTTTATATGAAATGGGGCTATTTTTTTTGTTTAAAATTTACATTTACATACGTAAAACAACTCTCTCTCTCTCTCTCTCTCTCTCTCTCTCTCTCTCTCTATCTCTCTCTCTCTTTCGTAAATTGTTATCTTGCTTTGCTACGTATGTATGATTTTATATCGATACGGTAAATAATATTTGTAATAACATATTTTCTAAAAGCTTGTACTGTAATATCATTATTTATCACTTTCATCATGCACGTTAAATGCCTTCGTTTGTTTACTGAGCGTACTTTATGACGCCGCCTGAAAGAAAAACATTTCATTTGGAAGTCCTAAGAAAAATTAAGTAAAACATTGGTAGGTAATAACAAAATCAACATACTGTACTGAATAATCAATATAATCGATGCAAAAACTAACCTAAACACAGATGTGTAAATGCGTTTGTTTCTTCATTATGATCAGAGATAAACGTAAACAAAACATTGGTTGCCATTTTTTATCGTGCTTTCTGGCGTGTTTAGGAAACGCATGATATAAAATCGCCTTTAATATTTGTGCCTGTTTTAGTTTAGGGTACTTTAGTACATGCATTAAGTGTTCTGTACATTAAAGGGTAGTATGTTAACAGTACTACGTACAAGGGAAGGTTTTAAAAGTCTGAATATACATGTTAAATAAATAGGTAAATATGGTGTCACTACTTCGCGGATTTTCACCTATCGCGGTCGGGTCTGGAACCTATCTACCGCGATAAACGAGGGTTCACTGTATACAATACATTTCAGCTTAGAAATTAAGAATGAGGATGAAGATAATTTGTAGGTAAGGTAAATTTAAGGAGTACATGTTTCTTTCATTACAGAAGTGAACAAGCTTAATTTTTCAGTAAAAGAGAAAAAAAAACATACAGTAAGAGGAATGTCTAAGTCATTGATAGTTAAATAGTTTATTAACAATACAGTACTGTATTAGTGTTTTTATATGCAATTTTATATACTGTATTTAATTATAATGTAATTCTTTTACAGTTCTAGGATTTTTAATATTTTTTTCAGGAATTAAGAGTCATGAGTAAACTCATGAAAGAATGCTGGTATCAAAATGCAGCAGCACGACTGACAGCTCTTCGCATCAAGAAAACCCTGGCAAATCTTGGAGCTCATGATGATTTGAAGTGCTGAGTTTTACTGAAGAAGAGGCAGCATAGAGAACGTTGACATTCCTTTTATCTTTGTTGATAGAATTGGAATTTCCTACCCAAGTGAAACCGACTAGTATGAGAAGTTCCATTTAATCTCCACTGTAAAGGAAAAGTGTGACTGTGACATATTGATACAAGTACTGAGTGAGGTACATAATAGTTACCAAATAGTAAGTTTACACTGCATATTAGAACAAGTGTAAAGGGAAATAACTATACTGTATATTACCTCTCATTGGCTTCTCTGTATCATATCTTTGTCCCACATAGGACTATGTTTATAGGAGGAAAGTTGCATAAAGTTATGTGCATTTTTATGCTGTCATTTTGTTGTCAGTGGCAACTTGAAATGTGATGAGAGAATGAAGGTATGACTTTGCTCTTGAACACTTAACAATTGCTTATGGAACTGGCAGTATGGATACTCTTGAAAACTTTAGTCAAAACATTAAGAATTAATATATAATAGAAATGAAATTGTGTATGCATATATATAATATATATACTTTATATATATACATATGCATAGTTTTTGCATATACTTATTTTAAGAGAAGTATATTATGAGAGATATGAAGGGTTATGTGCTCTAAAGTGTATAGTGTGCAAATATTTAAGGTTAACAAACACACTGTTTTAGTCAAATACTATGGAAGAAGAAAAAGCAGTGTTATCAAAACTATAGCTGTTATAATTGGAAACAAAAGGACAAAGCTTTTATTTCAACATTTGGATGTATAGATGGGTTTGGATTTGTGAGAAATTATTTTAGCACAGTACGTGTAATGTGAAAAGAAATGGCTAACTTGTAAGATGTATAATGAGATTAACACTAGCATATTATACATATACATGTGTCTGAAGAATGCATATAATATTTATTTGTTCTAAATATGTCAACAAATTTACTTTCAAACTATTTAGGGAATAACAGGCTCCTTATCACATGCCAAACTATAACTACACAGAACTATTAAATGCTGTACTGTGACTCTAGAAAATAGATTATAAACAGCACGTCTAGAGATAATGATAAAGACTTTACAAACAGTTTTTAATGCTATCTGAACTTTTATATTCATTCAGAGCTAGACAGGCTAAAAATTATTATTCATCAATTGATATTGACACAAATACATATTGAAAATATTTAAAACCTGTAATTACAATTTGTTACATTTTACTCATTTTATGTTGATTCATAGATGTATAGACACACATTGTATGTATATGTAATGTGATGAATGCTCTGAGTGCTTGTATGGGTGATGTTATTTGGATTGATGTCAATAAACAATCGCAGATATATCATCATCATGATAGAGAAATGGTCACAGGAACTCATATTGAGATTAAAGTATACAATGTCCATTGTAGGTATGGTAGATGTAATAAACCAACAAATTTCAGGTGGTTAGAAATTGGAAAAGAAAAATGTCTCATGCATCACCAGTTGCTGTGTGTCTAGTCTTTATGGCGGTAATGCAGATATGAAGAGGTTTATTAAGTTTCTATACTTAGTCATTTCAATTGTGCGCAGAGAATTATGCATATTAATATACAGTACTGTATATGATATATTTATGTATGTATATGTATATGTGTATTTGCCCTTTTTTTTATTAAGGGAAAAGGAAACACAAGATGCTTGCGTATTTTGTGCTTTTAAAGACATTTTCAAGGTCATACCTTGGAAAAAGAAAAACTTTGGTCCATTTGATTTCTTTTTGTATTTAGAATATTATTTTATATTGCCTCATGGACATCTTTATAATGTATGCATATATATTGATCAACAAGAGTGTGTGTATGTATGTATACAGTGTGTATGTATATATACTATATATATATATATATATATATATATATATATATATATATATATATATATATATATATATATATATATATATATATATATATATGTATGTGTGTGTGTGTGTGTGTGTTTGTGTGTGTGTGTGTATGAACAAGTAATTATATATATGCATATTCCATTGCAAAAATGTAGTTTATACATAATCATATACATACATATATACTGTACATGTTAAATGTAAGCAGCTCCCAATTCAGTGCGAATCTAGTGTTAACCTGGTAACAGTGGTTAAATCAGTGATATGCCATCCAAAGGTCTTTTGGTTTACTTACTACTTGGACCACATAAGAATTTAACTTCCTACAAGGGTGGAGTTAAGTTGCTATATTACATTTATACAAATATATTCACAAGTATATGTATGTATCATGAGCACATCCATAAAAAGTTTCCAATTTATAAACAAGATACATATTTGGAGTTGAGTGTTTATGATTTAATGACTTTTTCAAAAAAAAAAAAAAAAAACTGTCAAAACAGCTTGAGATATCCTGATCTTTGCTAAAGAGACATTCATAAACTTGCTTACATTAAAAAATGCATATGGTTTTCTCTTAAGATATGGATTATTATCCCAAACAGATCATTTTAATCCAGTGAACATATGTTCGAGATTGTCAAAATACTTGCTTAATGTAACAATGAAATTTACTATAAATTAAGTGTTTTACTTTATATGTCTCAAGTTCAATGCTGTAAATGTAAAGTTGAAATTTTTATTAGACTTTTATTTAGGATTTTATGTTTTTGGTATTAAGCCAGGCTATTTACTATACAATAACTGGAATAAATTAAGGAACTGCTTCATAGAAAAATTTACTTTTTTAAGCAAAAAGTTTCCAAAACTTTAACGATAAAATACAATTTGGTTTCAATATATTTATTTTTCATTTATGTAATTTTTACCACCACCAGCCCAAGGTTTGGATGATAATGAGTTTGTTAATTAGGGGTTAAAAGGTTTGTAATGGTGTAATAGGTCCATAGGGTTAGGATTATAGTTTCCCAGTAATCCAGTGTGTGACCTGCCATGCTTTCCACTGTTCCCTCTAAAGTATGCAGAATGAAGATGTCTTTATATTGATTGTTAGTTTGAACTTTACTATCAATTAGACTATTGCCTAGAACCTCTCAAATTACCATATTTTTTCATATACTAGTTCCACCAACACCATTATAAATATTTTTGTATCATCATCTTTGCTTATTCTACCTGAACTCCCTTCAGGTTTCTACCTGAACTCCCTTCAGGTATAAATCTTGATCTCTTCCTTTGACCATGATTTTTTTACCCTTCTTACTGGCCTATATTGCAACTTCAATGTCTGGTCTCTTTATCAAACTTTTCCTTTTATCGCTTTTCATTAGTTTCCCTCATCACAAGTCCAAACAATCTCAGATTTTGAGAGATCAGTCCATAGTCCACCCTCTAAATAACACATCTCTGTCCCATCTGCATGTTTGTTATAGTTTTCCCTCTGTATGCCTGGCTACACTCTTGAGTTTCTGTTGTCAAGTATTTTCTAGGTCTAAATTTTCATTGCAAGTGCCCAGGACTCTTTGCTGAATAATACGAGCCTTATGTACCACTTAAGTCTTTGCTGTCTCTAATACTGGATCATTTTCAATTGCCAGTAGTCCAGCTATATCTCAATTTCATCCATGCTGCAGTTGCTCTTGTTTCTTACTACCCTCTTAACACTTGCCTTTCAGTCTGTTGTCCTTCCAATGTACCAAATGTTCTTCATCTAAAGAATATGTATGTCTATTTAAACAATGTTCTTTATTCTCCCCTTTTTTGTTTTTGTACAATTTTTACGTAAGAATTGCTGCTCGTATATTTTTAATCACAAGAATTTCCTTTGAGACACTGTTAAATTTGTTTCAAAGTAAAGTTCATTCCTACACCTTTTAGACATCAGCCACATGGCCTCTTTACTAAATGTGCCTTTTCTAATACGTCATTCTTATTCACTATAAGCTACAAGAAAGGTGAAAGCAATAGCAAAAAATTTTATTTCTAATTTTTGTTCAGAGGTCATGTCACTTATAATTGATAGCATTTTACTATTCAAGGGTATGGCAGTAATAGATTTTGTTTTAAAAATTATATTTTTGTTATCATTGATTGTCAGTCCTCTCACCATTCCAATATTCACTTATCAAATCTTCCTATATAATTTCTCTGGTATTGCTGCAAAGTAATCTAGACACCAGTTTCCAGTGATCTTCCCTATGCTACTTTCTAGCATCCTCCATTACATATACATAAAACTGTGTTGCAAACTATAGTTATATTTAACCCTTTTACCCCCAAAGGACGAACTGGTACGTTTCACAAAACTAATCTTTTTACCCCCATGGACGTACCGGTACGTCCTTGCAAAAAACTGCTATTTAAATTTTTTTTTGCATATTTTCTATAATTTTTTGAGAAACTTCAGGCATTTTCCAAGAGAATGAGACCAACCTGACCTCTCTATGATGAAAATTAAGGCTATTAAAGCAATTTAAAAAAATATACTGCAAAATGTGCTTGAAAAAAATAACCCCTGGGGGTTAAGGGTTGGAAATTTCCAAATAGCCTGGGGGTAAAAGGGTTAAAATATAAATATTATATGTATATGGAATAAATATAATAAAACATTACATAACAATTTAGATGACCACGCTGAATTATGAAATATGAAGTTACTTAGATTGCTTACTTTAGCAAGTGGAAGGATACTAAGATCCAGATTACGAGCTTGGTCTTCTGCCTTCCTTGCAGTCTGGTTGTCTAAAAGAGTAGCTAGGATTGCAGGAATGCAAGGGTTTAGCAGTAGAACAGTCGAAGGAAAATAAAAAATTCAAATCTCTGAAAGGTTCACAACTTTGTAAGGCACAGTGACATTCAGAACCTTAACTGAATGGAATACTACTACCACCAGACCCAATATGGCTAGTCAAGTAATATCAGAATTATCGCTTTTGAGTGAAGTCTTGCTGGCCTTCTGGGATTTGATTAATGAAGCTAAATAAAAAATTTTTTAAAGCTTATTACCATCAAAACTTGTAGTTAAGTTCCATACTAGAGAATGGTCCTGGGATATCATTATTGTTATCATCCCCATTATAAAAAACTAGCCTAGTCTTTAGATTTCCCCCTGAACTAAAAGCATGTTTCCTTTTACAGTTTAAACTTGAAAAATGCTTTTCTATGAGAGGTATTCACTCCTCACAATAATTTTTTAAATCACAGCACTGTCTGCATGCGGTAATAGCTAACAAGTTCAGACAAAGACATCTTAAAACACTAAAACACAGCACAATTTGGAGAATGGAGTTTGTCAAACGGATGCAACAGAGAGACTGAAATAACTAAGAGCCCCTGGCAGGTTACTATTTAGCTGTCTGCAGTTAACCTATTTGTGTCTCATTACTTTACTAGGCATGTGCCTATTGATAGGAAAGATGAGAAGCTTTTAATTATTATAAACCGAGCTTTTAGATAAAAGGCAATGTGAATACCTGGTGAATATAGAAATAATCATTATATTGATATTCCAATTATTATTTTTTCTATAACTCTACCATGATGTTCTTATTGCTTCTATTTCATAGCTTCCTTATATTGACGTTTATTCCCCCAAAAATAAAAAATTTGCAATATTAAGCTTACTGCTCTAGTATAATATTGAGACAAATAAGTGGGTAATGGCAATAGCCATGGCATGAGTGGACTATGCCATCTTTTGTCTTTTAAGTTTGTGCGTCATTTTAGTGTAGCAAGATAATTTTACTCTGTTGTAAATTCTCTAAATATAACTATTATTCTAATTATTAGTTATTGTAAGGGATATGTCCTGGATTTGTTAGTACAGTAATTACTGTAGATTTATGAGAGAGTTTTTTCCTGCCATTCATATTTGTGTCTCATGGTGGGAGCGATATTGTGTTTTAGATAATCATTGTGAAGAATGCAAGGGCCATACTGTTCCTCATGTGGGAAAATATATTCAATGGATGTTAACCATATTTGAGTTTCAGGCTTAATAGAAAGCTAATTTTATAGTGTAAAGGTAAATCAGAACACAAGATTAATGTTTTTAACATGGATGATTTTAATAATACCACTACAGCCATTAACAAGTCCAGTGTTAATAGTGATGAGCTTTAGTAGCTCTTGTCATTTTCAGTTTCTTTTGTGTAATCTCAGAAGGCCTATGTGTCTTCGGACATAGGCTGAAGCATAGACTAACCAGCCCAATTTCGAACCCAAGCCTGACTCCTAAAGTTTAGTCTAGTGGTTCTAGTGCACCACTTAGTAAGGGTTCTGATGGTGCACAGCAATTCAAAATCTTTAAGTAGAGCCTCAAATTATATATTTATTCTTTCTACTATAAAAGCCCTTACTTTTCTGAAAAGTAGTTCACTTTATTAGACCACTAGATCTTGATGCAGAAGGCCAAGCTAGTAGCCTAGATCCTAATATTTTTACAAAACTCGCTGAAGTAAGCGCTTATAAGCATCTATTCATTTCATATATGACTGGTATGGCATATGACATGATTCCCTTGTAGCAAAGTACTAAATGGGTGTATTATGTTTTTGACGATAATAACTTTTGGGTTGTTATATTATCCACTTTTAGCTGAATTATTGGGATGAGTTATTGCTCAATATCTGGAGATAATTTTAAATAACTTTTAAAACTTTGGATGGGCAGTGAGTTGGTCTTATTTAGGTTTGAACACTTATTTCTCGAGTATACCCCATTACTTCTGCTGTCGAAACAAATCCCCAGTCTAGCGCATGGAGAGGTCTGTTAGAAGCAAACAAAATTTAAAGTCTTTTTTTCCAGACCAGAAAAGAAATGTGTTGTAATTTCAAAAAGGTATTTGACTCTGATGATGTATCGAATCAGTCGGGGAAACATCTCTAAAAGCTATCCAATTAATTTGCTCAAGGTGAATTCAGTTACTATTTTTATTTTGTTTTTCTAATTTGGTAGTCCATTAGAATGGCTTATTCTCAATATTTTCCCTAATTTTGTAATGGGTGTCGATTTATTATTATCATTTGTGAAAAAAGTTTCTCTTTCCCTTTCTGTTTAGTGTTGCTGTAATGTATTACACCACCAAGCACTATTTAGTGCTAAACTTTTTCTGTGTTATTCAATATGGGAATCTTTTGAACTCACAGTTGATGCAAACAAAAGATAATTTTTCAATGCTGATTTTTTAAGCGAATTGATTAAAA
Organism: Palaemon carinicauda; assembly: GCF_036898095.1. Lineage (NCBI taxonomy): Eukaryota > Metazoa > Arthropoda > Malacostraca > Decapoda > Palaemonidae > Palaemon > Palaemon carinicauda. Next base: position 102,946,103 of record NC_090732.1, read on the forward strand.
TTTTGTTTCTTGTTAGATTGAATGAATAATCATCAATAAGGTGATTATGAATTATACGAAATTAATGAGATTTGCATCAGTGGTTCATTGTTAAATTCTGTTGAGATTTTTAACATATTTATTATGAAAATATATATTTGAACAGATGGAAGTCATTTACCTATTCAAATTAAATGTAATATATTTTTCTGTTTCAATAGTGTTGCCTGCAAACTAAATGAGATTAGGTCCAGATAATTATTTTTTAGATACACTTAATAGTAGGAAGAATTTGATGTTATGTAGTCCAGTCAAAGTTCATGTATATTTTTCCCAGAGTTATTTATTATTTTCATTCGCTAATGCAGAGTAATTTTGATGCTTAATACAAAACTACTAAATGCCCATGCTACTAATAAAGTTTCAACTTTTTATTTCTTTATCATTGTTGAAGGACAGAAGATGATAGAAATGCAAGCTCAGTTGAAACATGACAGTTTTAATATGCCAAGAAGACAGGACAAAATCAAAGGTTAGAATGAAAAGGGTCTTTACTGAAAATCAGTTGCTTCATCTGCCGATTATGGATAAATGAAAGAAAATTTTTCCCATTTTAACAGGTATGGGGTACTGTCTAGGGTCAAAGAAAAATTTTAAATCCCTGTCCTGCAGTTCTCCCATTATACAGTATCTATAGACTGGCCTATTGTGTGATTTCTAGGACACACCGTGTTCTTACATTAGATTCTGAGAGTTTCTCTGTTTTTTTTTTTTTTCTACGATTTTGATATTGTTATGAAATACAAGTTTAATTGGTAAAATTTATATTTAGCTAAAGATTTTTTATCTCTGGATTATTTCTTTTGCACTTAAATTTTATATATATATATATATATATATATATATATATATATATATATATATATATATATGCACTTACATATATATATATTATATATATACACACATACATATATATATATATTTATTTATTTTATCTATCCATAATTTATTCAGGTCAAACCTTTAAGAGTCAACTTTGACGTATTGGGCTGGTTAATCTCCTCCCTGTTAATAATAATAGTTGGAAAGTTTGCATTAAGGGTTATCAGTTCTTGGAAACTGTTTTTAAATCCTTTTTTGGGAAGGGAATCTGGTGAACTATCATAGTAACATAGGTTACTAAGAATTGAAGAGTCCTAGTCATTTTGTAGGGGGTTTTGCATAGTCCATCTTGAAGGTTTCTCTCTCAGGGAATAAAAAGAAATGGTGATGAAGAAACAACTTCAAATACTGTGTTTGTGGGGCAATTCTCATCAGCTATCCAAGGGAGTTTCCACATGAGTGAGGGTTCAAACCTCTCTTTATACACACATACTTCCTAGAAGTCGCTGTTAATAGGGAAATGCAAGGTCACGTATTACATCACAACAGCATTAACTCGTATGTGGAAACAAGGGAAAACAAAATTGGTATCCCTATATCAGATAGCAGAAGTGCTATTATATTGGACAAAGTTGAGGAAAATATTCCCTTTTTCCTCACTTTATTCCTGGAAAATAGAGCGCATTTTAGCAGACTAGTGAGGCAAAGAAAACTATATTCTTCCAAACAAATGGTCTCCACATTAATTAGTAGCCAGAGATTTTGATTTGGTAGGAACAACCTAACAGGGACATGTTGCATCATCTTTAAAACAAAAAATGGGCGATATTTTTGTTCACCTGTTCTGGATCCTTTAGCATAGAAGGGGGCTACCCAATTGAAGGATTAGTCTAATTTGGTCTGTACACCTTACACCAATTTGGTCTGTACACCTTACCACCATTTGCCATGATTCGACCAGTGATACATCACAGGTGGTCTGAAAAGAGCACGATGACTCTGCGGGCTTTATTTTAGCTTAAAAAAGATTGTCTCTTAGTTTTGCCTTAACAAAAAAAAAAAAAAAAGATTCTTCAGAGCAACTGGTCTGCATTTCTTCAGCAAGTCTAGAGATTTGGAATTTGTGAGGACGACCAAACATGGATATGTTTGCAACATTTTTAAACAAAATGAGGTTTTTTGTTACTTTGGCATAGAAGGGGGATGCCCTATTACAGGATGGGTTGAAACTAGACCTATATACATTAACACCGTTCACCTGATTTGGTAGATAAAAAAATTCAGCATTACAACTAACAGCACAATGACTTCTAGTAGTTTATTTTTTTGTTTAGTGGCATTTGGAGTTCAAATTGTCTTCTGTCCAAAAATGCAAGGCCTTTCCTATTAAAAGTTTGGTCAAGGAATTGATATAAGTCGGATGACTTTAATATTATAGTTCATGATAGAAGTTCACCTACATTTCTTAATGTTTGCCAGAGCATTTCTTTGGAAATGTTTTTATTAGCACCTCAGTGTTATGCCAAGTTAGTATTCTCTAAACATTAGGTTAAAGAAACTGGGCTTGCTTATCAAGATTGCTAGGCTTGATGCTGTATTAGTTGCTAGGGATGAATCAAATAAAAGTGGGTTTGTTTTATCAATAAGTAAATTTTAAGTAGTTTTTGGATAAAATTTTTCATTTGGAACTCTGGTAGATAAATTATATAAATAAGGGATTAGGTAATAAAGGGAAATATAGAAATAATGTAGAGAAACAAGTTATAGCTAACTTTATGAACATTTTTTGGGATTCAAGATACAGTACTATATTACAAACTTTAGATAAAGACAGTTTGTTACTAAGGTACATGTACCAGACTAAGAGGCAAGTCTAGGGTATTAAATAAGTTAATTATTGTAGGTCTATCTCTTAACTTCAAGGACTCTTCTCCATCAGGGTGTGGGAATCAATAATAAAAACATCAGGGGAAGTTCACTGAAGTAAACAATATTTGAATAAAGAAAATTATTTCTATGCTCACCTGATCCTCATATACGTACAACCCTCCCTACTGACGTGATGTAAAGATAGTGACTGAGATTTTGTGATAAAATATGGTAAGGGCTACCCATGATATGGTTATTGGCATTAGCCACTAAATTGTCTCGATACTCTACTAGAGGCCTAAGATGATTGAAAGGAAAGAAATCTGGATTCTTTTACTTTGAGGTAAATGTTGACGTACTTATAATATTAGCGAGCTTCAAGAGAAAAGAACATGAACATGTGATAGGTATAGAAATAACCAATTTCAACATCAAAACGTTTTTGTTTTGTAGATTGATTCCATATCTCTTCTTTTGCCAGTGTCACCTGACCTGCCTGTTCTCTCTTGTTTTTGCTCATCATTCTCACACGTGTGTATATGTATGTATGTATGTATGTATGTGTATATATATATATATATATATATATATATATATATATATATATATATATATATATATATATATATATATATATATATATATATATATATATAATATGTGTGTGTGTATAAATATTTGCGTGTGTGTGTAGACACACATACTGTACTGCATGTATAAAGGCTCTTCTTTTCTGTTGCTTTTCATACATATTTAATCCATTACTACAAGTCTCCCTTAATATATCACTGCATACTTTTCCTACCTTTTGTATGCCTTCTTTTGACCTTTTACCAGTCCTTTTTCTTGAGGCTATAGATGTCAGGATGCCTGAAAACTTTAAATCAATCAATCAATCTTGAGGCTATATTTGTTGCGTTAATAATATTCTTTTTTGATTTTCCACATTTTAAAATTTTTACCATTTTTTTTTAATCTCGCTACTCTTTGATCTTGAATTAACTTGAAATAATCTAAAGGTATGATGTGCTAAGTATGCCTTACTTAGTATGCTAACGCAATTCATTTGTATCTATGCTGTTTGTAACTTTCCATCTTCATAAAATTAGGGTTTCATCTTCTCGCTTATACTGTAATACCACCAACTCCCTGGGTTTCTTAAACCTTTATGGAACAACTTTTAATCCTTGTTGTTAGCAGAGTTTCAATAGCTTATATCCCATCTGATTTCTGCCTTCTAAGCTATATCTATTCAAACATATTCTCCAAACCAGTTCTGTTCACTACTTTGTTTTGCCATTTAGATTTCATAGTACTAGTATCCTTTCTTAATCGTCATTTATGTGCATTCCCCTGATATCACAATTGTGGTAAAATATCATCATCTAGCAATGATATAAATACTAGTTGGTTGTTATAATGCTCCCAAATTAGTAACAAAAGGTAACTATAAATGCAATTAATTAAAAATTCTAAAAAATTCATATATTTTTGTGTGGAATTTGGTAATGCTATCAAATAATAGCTTATAAAAATAGTTGCAGTAAAGGGATTGATTATATTTTTTAAATACTTTTCAAAGTTTTCTTTAAAATACAGTAACTATGCACAATCAGGTTTTTTATATAAGTTTTATGGAGATGGGAAAGGTGTCATCAGTCGATGAAAGAGAACGATTGGCCATCACATATGCTAGCCATCTAGTAAAAATTGATATACAGAGTAAACTTTATTTGTGCTCTATTTCAAATGAATATTTTTTCAATTATAGATCGAGAGAAATAAATGAAAATTTTTTTCACAACTCCGTATTAATATACTGTACCACGATTTATCATTTTTATAATAGAACCATTATAATTTTTTTTTCTTGAAATAGTTGACTACTATGACCTTCCTCATCCTTCTGCCAATGATTTATATCAAATGTCAACATAGAGAAAATTAGCAAATAAAATAGAATAATTCAATGGTCATCTGACTATAATAGAAAACTTATGTCAACTTGATGATGTTTCTGACTTACTGAAGTTCGACTTGACAGTCTCACAGTGTAGATAACTTTTAGAAATATTGTAGCTTTCAACATCCAAATCTTTTAAATCATCATAGATTTTACATTCTATTAAAATTTATTAGTTTCTACTTGATACATTGTATAGCAAGGGGTAAATATTACCACATTTAATTTGTGGTATATTCCGTAGTATGTTCGGTAAAGATATAAATATGAAATCCCAATCTTTGAATCCAGATATTTCTATCTTTTACCAATTAAATTGGATGTAGTAAAGATAAAATGTACTGAAGATTACTGTGCTCATTAATTTGCCTTATTGAGTTTTCTTGACTTCTTTCAAAAGCATTTTCAGTATATAATATACTGTAATAGAATTTTAATCAGCTCATATTGGTGACTATCTTCAGACTGCTATATTGAACTGTATGGTTATTTGATATAGTGTTGTTCGTTAAAAATGAGATCCTTAGGTATTTCATCCACTTTTGACAATCGAGGTTTGAAAAAAAATATGGTCAATAAATTCTTGCATTGTAGTTTTCATTGCTCTGGAATGTTGTCCCCTTGAAGTAGAATATTAGATAGCTAATGAACTGGGATCTTAAAAATCACCTGGAAGCCCATACCTATTCATGTAGTCCTAAATTTATATTGGTAAATAAAACTGTGATAGTAAGCTAGAAGTGTTCAACCTTAGTAAATTTTCTTTAAAACTTTAATCTATGGTGTTAGATGCTTTTCTCTCTCTAGAGAACAATACTTGACAATATACAGTATAGTAGTATGAGAACATGGTTAAAAAAAATAGGAGGGAAGATTAAACATTTGAAATAGTTTCAGAGGATATTGAGATAGGTAGTTTAGTAAAAAAAAAAAAATAAATAAATAAAAAAAAATAGATTAAAGAAAAATACGTTGGTGCTAAAGGGTTCCTCTCCATAAGGAAAATTGTCTAGAAAACACATTAAAAGATAATTTTGAAAGATCAGGTAGTCGTTCCATTTGGTTTGTAAAGTCTTTTAATATTCATGTAGGTCCTGGTATCTGAATCACTGTACTCTGAAATTCTAAGGTACAGTATACTGAATGCTGAAATAATGGTGGGACAGGATAGATTTATAAAGTGAGTTCTGCAATAAACACCTATTACCTAAAGAAAATTGTGATGATTTGAGGAGGTTTAGCTGACAGTTTTATGAATAAGAACCATGTGTTCATGATCTCCATATCGTAACATTACCATTGTGGAAAGATTTTCATTAATCAGTTGCTCTGTAGGTTTTTTCTTGTTTATTTGATATTGTTTTCAAACAGATATCAGTATTGAACAATGGTTTGTAACCTTTGCATATTTCTAGTACATATCTCTATAGCATAGCATAAACAGAATGCTGATGCAAAATTTTATAAATGCATCTTGTAAAGCTTCTTTGTACAATAGTTTACAAAGCACTGCTGTTTGTTTGGAGTTCTTATGCTTTACCACATCCTTAAAAGAAATTTGCAGAACAGTAGAGAATGTTAAGTATACTTTTTGCAATGTTAATATTTAAGAACGCTTACTCTCATTCTTCTGCTTAATATGATAAAAAATAATTTTACACAAACTTCTTTTGAACTTTTTGTTTCAGTCAGCAATCAAAAATTCAACTTTGGTTCATATTTGTGTCTTGGGAATTTGTAAATTGGAAACTTGAGTGAGTGCTCACATCAGATACATAAACACAGTTATCTCGCATACCAGCATAGACTTTGTACACCCATATGTATATTTGCAGTGATATGTGTATGTATTAATTACATACACATTTTTTATTACTCACCCATCTGTACTTGACTTGTTGTATTATAATATTCAGGGTTTGAAGGGTATTATTATGTAAAAGACCTGTGTAAGAAATTCTGGTGAATTCAGAATGATTTTACTTTTAAATTTCTGCTGTGCTTTTTTTTCAGTAATTTCATGTCTTATGTGGGATAGTGGTATAGGATTTTTTCACTCCTGTAGCATTATAAGGTTTGGGATAAATGTTTTGTGTAGCAGTTATATTGTCTTGGCTGCATTGTGATCATGATAGATTTTTACACTTATTTATTTATGGTTGTTAATATCATACGGTTACACATGTACTGTACCAATGCCTCAAATGTATGAGCCTAGAGTTAACTTGACATTCGATAAGTTGCTTTTTACAGATTACAGTTATATCTTTTGAGTAGGATTGCCAACTTGCTTGGATTTGCTAGGATTCTTGTATAATCTCTAACCTTCTGAAAAGAATTCCTAATCTGGGATCTTAAGAAATATTTAAGCTTGCAATAATATACAATTGTATTATTTGAATGATCATTTTCTAATTGCATTGCGAAATAGAGATTATTTGCTAATTGCATAGTGAAATAGATGGTAGTGTTCTAAGAAGTGCCATATGCATATTCCATACCAGTTTCAAATGCATCCTGTGAAATGGTATTTAGTTCAGTAGTCAGCTCTGGAAACAGCACAAGAAGCTCAATGTAGAATTGGGGAAGACAAGATATCGGGTGTCATGGTAATCTCCAGATTATGTAAAATTTGAGAACTTCTTAATGGAAAATCTCAAAATTCTTCATGAAACAATGTCAAAATATTGATTTAAATACTGTATATATTGTATAGGTTACCAGTATATTTTTAATGGTGAAATTCTGTTATTCATTGTCATGTTTATGGTAAATTTAAAATTAACTGAACTGTGGTATGGGTTCATAAATGAATTCGTTTCTAAATTTTCATATTTAAAATAGCATATTTTCAGGAAATTCTTTGTTTTCATATTAGTTTCCTACAACGTCAAAGAAAAGCTTACTGTGTATCATAAAATTTGTTATTAGCATTGTAATTCAGTACAGTAGTGCAAAGTTTAATTATTCCTTGTTATCTTGATTTACAAACAAGCTGGATCAGTGGGTGATCATATAATTTCCTTACCATTTCTGTTACACTAACAAATTAGAAAAGAAAATGTTACTGTTCTATGAAATATGCATCCAAATTTTATTTGTGTTTTGATGTGATGTCCATCATCTAGATTTATGCAAAGATGATATGAATATTTGAGATTAAATGAAATAATTCATATCCTTGTTTTGAAATAGTATTGAAAAAATCCATATCCTTGTGTTTTAAAGTACAGTACAGGTATTGTTAGAGTAATCCATATCCTTGTTTTAAAATATTATAATTTCAGTAGCAAATAATATCCTTTACAGAACTAGCATAATTCAATGGAGCCTTTCACTTGTCATTTTATAATTTGTTTAAATTGTATATTGTCAAGGCTTGAACCCCCTTTTTTTTTTAACGAGGGTGTTCCGGAATATTGCTAAAATAAATTACTAAGGATGTGTCGTATGGATTAGGCCTACAGGTCATATGTGAATTCATAATGTCGTATGTGCCTGTGTTGTTTTTTGATGGATAAAATGCTTTAAAAAATTTAGTTCAAAGAGAAGTACAGTATTATACCACTTGCCATATAATTGTATAAATTAAAATAGTACCTCATTTGTGCAGACATTCTTAAGAGTACTGGACAGTCATTTTTCACACCAGCATGATGTTGCTGTGATGTGATGTGGTTGTATGCAAGATATCTTAAAATAAGGAGTATGGTGTTTGGGAAAAAGTAAGTGTTGTACTGTATAGCTTATTATCAGTACAAAGTTTATCCATTTTCAGCAGTAGTTATGTTTCAGGGAAATCTTTTGTTCTTTAAAATCACATTTATTTTCAATATTTAAAAAATATTTTTTTTATTCTAGAATTAATTTTTATTTCCAAAATTTTGTCTTCATATTTCTTTTACCATTATTATAAGGTGAAAGGACTACAGTTTGAGATATTTTGAATTTGAGGCTCTGTGAGAGTGAACCATCAGAACCCTAAATGGATAGAACACTATTACCACTAGATCCAACTTGAGAAGTCAGGTTAGAGTTAGCAACCGGGCAGATCAGAATTACCTCCTTTACATGAAGAACTCCCTGGCCTTCTGAGATTTAACAAAGTAAGCTAATAAGTTAAGAGATTTTAAAGCTCATCACTGTCAAAACTTGACTGGTTAAGTGTTGTATTAGAGTACAGTGCTGGTGTGTCATCACCATCATCTCTGCTATAAACAACTAGCCTAATCTCTGGATTTTCCCCTGAATGAAAAGCAAGTTTCACTATGCACTTTGAATTTGAAACCTCCTTTCTCATGAGAGGACCAGTAAGACACTCACACTCCTCACAATAATTATTCAAATCCCAATACTATCAGCATGCAGTAATGGCTAAAAATCCAGAGTAAGTCATCTTAAAATGCACTATAACCTATCACAATCTGGAGACCAGAGTTTGCTAATCCAATGGCATAGAGAGATTGAATTAACAAGGAGGCTGTTGTGCATCACTCCTTTTTTTCCATTAACAGCTGGTATGTATGTTGAATGGAAAGAAGATGGGGAATACTTTATATTTTGCAAGTAAATTTCAATAAACCAAACTTCTAGAGAAGAACAAGTAATATGACCATCAGGCGAGTATAGAAATAAATACTGTATGAAAATTGTTTTTTATTCAATTAATGAAAATAAACCCTAAACCCAAGGATCAGCCCTATTAGAATTTGTTTTTTTTTAAACTCCATGATATGGTTACCCTAGTAATGATAATCCTGAATTGTGGAAAAGTAGTTTCAAGTTCCACTTTATCATCTTTTTGGTATGTTTCATAACCAACTATTTTCTATTTGAGAGAAAGTATAGACTTCTGAACACCCCCCTGGCTTATTAAGTGGAAACTCTGTAAATTTATTCACCATCTAAATAGATGAAGAGACTGTCTGGTATGAAACAAGAATCACTATCGGACTATTACAAGTACCAGTATATCTCAACTGTTTCTGAAAATAAATTTGGGCTTGTTTGACATTGTTTTGTTTCTTAAAATTGAATAAAAGTTTGGATGCTCTTGAGTGATTAAGATTTCAATTTCTATATACTGTACTCCTTATAGTTTTAAACAAACACATAAGAGTTGATATTAAGGTAAGGATAAAAACTGTCCTAAAAAATGAATAAATTTTTATCCCAAGATTTATAAAACCTTTCTTCCTGTTATTGACTATCACTTTCTCAGCTTTTTATCACTTGCATAATCTTCTATCTACATAATTTTTATTATATTATCCAAACACTATTTAGATAGAGCGTGATCAAATCCAAAATATCGAATGTCATGTTGACTTCTAGTTGCTTCTCACAACAGGAATAGAACCGAAGAAGCTTTAGATTTTAATGGGCGTAGCGTGTTTAGTATGTGACATAGGGATAAACGCATATTTTACCAATATTTTGGTTATGTATTCTTGTTACTCCTCATTTAAGTTTTATCATCATGCCTCCTGATAATTATGATAATCTATAAGTGTAACATTGAAAAAAAAAATTTTGGGATGCGAAAGTAGAGTCAGACCAGTAAATGAAATAAATGGATTTATTTATTTTGGTATATTGAATTTTCAGTTTACTTTCTTTTAATTGTTTATTGTGTTATCCTTTTATATGATTGCTTGTACGTGTAACTTCATAAGATTTCTGCCTTCAACTAATGATGGTCAGAAAACATGTTTAAGTCAAAATGATTTGGTCTTTTTTTCATGGTATTTTTAAGAAAAATATTTTGCCTTTATTCAACATAGAAAGATATGGGAGGATGATTGTAACTCCTATTGTATAATAGTCTCAATGAGTTTTAATACACGAAACAATGAAATTGTGAATTTTTATTTCCTGTTACTGCTTGAATTATATTTAACTGATTCTCCATTTTATGAATCGGTCACTAGCCCAAGCTCCTGCCCTTTACTATTACATAAGGGTTTCAGAGAACTATGACCTATTTGTTCTAGGAATACATACAAATCTTACGCTCTTTACATCATCTCCTCTTGCGCCTATTGACGCAAAGGGCCTCGATTAGATTTCGCCAGTCGTCTCTATCTTGAGCTTTTAATTGAATACTTCTCCATTCATCATTTCCTACTTCACGCTTCATAGTCCTCAGCCGTGTAGGCTTGGGTCTTCCAACTCTTTTAGTGCCTTGTGGAGCCCAACTGAACGTTTGGTGAGCTAATCTCTCTTGGGAAGTGCAAAGAGCATGCCCAAACCATCTCCATTTACCCCTCATCTCATCAACATATGGCAATCTAATAATCTCTTATAGTTTCATTTCTAATCCTGTCCTGCCATTTAACTCACAATAACCTTCTGAGGGCTTTGTTCTCAAATCTACTAAATCTATTGGAGATTGTTTCATTGTCATACCATGACTCATGGCCATAGAGTAACACCGATCTCACTAAACTGATATATAGTTTGATTTTATATGTAATTTCAGGCGATTTGAGTTCCAAATTTTACTTAACTTAGCCATTGTCTGATTTGCTTTTTTCAATCTTTCACTAAACTCTAACTGTGCAGACCCTGTATTGAAGATCATAGTTCCTAAATACTTAAATGATTCTATCTCATTAATCCTTTCTCCTTCCAATGATATTTCATCTTTCATTGTATACTCTGTTCTCATCATCTCTGTCTTTCTTCTATTTATCCTCAGCCCAACCTTGTGTGTTATTCCATGCATTCTGGTAAGCAAGCAATGCAAATCCTGGGGTGTTCTACTAACAAAGACAGCATCATCAGCTTACTCCAGGTCTGCTAAATTCCTATCACCAATCCAGTCCAATCCTTCTCCACCATCTCTGACTGTTCCACGCATTACAAAATCCATGAGGAGGATAAATAACATAAGTGACAATACATTCCTTTGGAGTACTCTGCTGTTCACTGGAAATTCATTTGATAAAACTCCATTAACATTAACTTTGCACTTGCTATGCTCATGAACAGACTTAATCAAATTTCCATTTGTCCCAAAGCAAGATAAAAACCTTTCGCTCTTTAACATAGCATTGTTATTTCAGCGGTGCTGAAAACTAGGAAAAACTGAAGTTAACCAGGGTTTAACTACCCACCACTAGTTAGCAGGGGTGTGTTTACCCACCGCTCCCACCAGCACTGGTGACTAACCGTCACTTCTTATTTCGGCTCGGTAGAGTGTAGACCCGTCTCACTCTCCCGTTAACCTAAACTAACTGCCGGAAATAATTTCTTTTCTTTTTCAGGTGTACCTGCCCGTGAGAACCAACCACGCGAGTTTGTCCAGGCCGTGAAGGGTGCCGTTGCGGCACCTTCATGTCCTCGGAGGAGACGGATCCTCACGGTCTCTGCCCTTCATGCCAAGGTCACTTGTGTTAAAAGGAGTCTCCTTGTAGTGTGTGTGTCGGGAGTGACTGCCTTCCTAGTGGGTGAGGTTTGGTAGGCGGAAGAAGTAGTCTAAAAGGGATTCTTCTCCTTCGAGGTCAGCCTTTGAAGGGGAAGAAGACCCGACTTCTTCCTCCTCTGATTCAATCTCCCCATCCTGACTCCCGACTGGCTTCCTCTTTGGAACTGTCGAGTACAAGTGGCGACCTGGTAACGCTGGGACAACCTCGTTTGAGGTCTCCTCCCATTGTCTCCACTAGAGAGGCAGTGAGGGAGCCCTCCGTGGGGAAGTCTCTCTCGGATGACGCAGTTCATCTAATGTGGCCCTCCTTGGGGCTGATGGGTTCCCCGTCAAAGGAGAAGCTACAGGAGGTTCTGTATTTGGGTGAGCGTGCGCACTCGAGCACTGAGTCGTCTTCTGCTCTCCCCGACGTTCCACCTGCTTCGGCGGGAGAACTGAAGCAGTTAAGGACAATCACTCCTCGGAGTGACTTGTCCAGAGACCATCAGGTCTCAGGATCAAGCTTCAGCTTTGTTCCAGAGGTTGTTCAGAGACATGATCCTCTTTCCGGGCTTGCTCTATGGGAAGAGAAACGACATGGACAACTGGAAGGTTCGCCTTTTAGTGTTGCTTTGTCTGACGGAGAGACGAAACGACAGAACCTTCTGAGCGGCAGCTCCCTTGTTCGTGAAGCGATGCACCATCAGAAGGAGGAGTCGATCAATCTTCTCGCATGCGAGAGGAGAGATCTTCTCCAACCCTCTCTTCTGAGCGGCAGCTCCCTCGTCCACGAGGCGATGCACCAACAGCAGAGAGAGGTGAGGATCGTTCCTTATGCTTGCGAGAGAAAAGATCTTCTCCTGAGTGGTCTCCATGAGGATATCACCGAAGTGTATTGGATTTGTCCATACTACACTCCAGTCCATTGGAGCATAGCTTTTCGGAACTGGACGACGAAGGAGGGAGGAGGTTTCCATCTGCTCCCCCACCTCGTCATCGTGTCAAACATTCATGGTTTTACGAGACAATCCTCTTAGGAGCTCGGGCAGATTTTACCAGTCTCGCTGCAGTGCAAGCGCTCACCCCCTTGTCTCTCCTCACCGCTTAGGGTAATGAAAGAACCGCACCTTTCTCTTTCAGGAGAACAGACGAGTAAGAGATCTCCAATTCTCGACGCTCTCGGACAGGATCTTGTACCATCGTCGAAGAGGGAGAAGCTTTATGCGTTGTCGCATGCCTTTCCTTCTAGCGAGAAGGATAGGAGAGCTTATCTGCTGGAGGCAAGGAAACCTGATTCTCGTCAAGTGAACAAGGTTCCTACCCGCTCAAGCGATCGCTATCAAAGAGTTGAGGAGAGGGTGGAGGTGAGCGAGTGTGCTGGCTCGCCTCCCCAATCAACCTCTCTTCAAGGTCGTTCACCTCACGGTTGTTCACCCCGCAAGCATTCACCTAGGAGAGAATTGAGGCGTTCTCCCCATCCCTCCCCCACCACCTCAGCCGGTGGGATCGGAACCATCTAATCGCAGGGAGACTAATTCATCAGGTAACTTGTTAGCCAAGAATGGACCTTGGTTTCAAGACCTGGTGAAAGTGTTTAAAGAAGCAATGGGAATATCTAACGATCGTCCAGCTGCAGTGGTGAAGGTTCCTGTTATTCCCCTGGATTCACCTAAGGGATCTGTTGATCTTTCTTAGGAAAGACGAAACGACAGAAACTTCTGAGCGGCCGCTCCCTCATTCGTGAGGCGATGCACCATCAGAAGGAGGAGTCGATCGATCTTCTCACATGTGAGAGGAGAGATCTCCGACCCTCTCTTCTGAGCGGCAGCTCCCTCATCCGCGAGGCAATGCACCAGCAGCAGAGAGAGGTGAGGATCGTTCCTTATGCTTGCGAGAGAAAAGATCTTCTCCTGAGTGGTCTCCATGAGGATATCACCGAAAGGTATTGGATTCATCCATACTACACTCCAGTCCATTGGAGCATAGCTTTTCAGAGCTGTACGACGAAGGAGGGAGGAGGTTTCCATCTGCTTCCCCACCTCGTCATCGTGCCAAACATTCAGCGTTTTACGAGACAATCCTCTTAGGAGATCGGGCAGATTTTACCAGTCTCGCTGCAGTGCAAGCGCTCATCCCCCAGTCTCCTCACCTCTTAGGGTAAGGAAAGCACCGCACCTTTCCCTTTCGGGAGAACAGGCGAGTAAGAGAGCTCCAATTCTCGACGCTCTCGGACAGGATCTTGTACCATCGTCGAAGAGGGAGAAGCTTTATGCGTAGTCGCATGCCTTTCCTTCTAGCGAGAAGGATAGGAGAGCTTATCTGCTGGAAGCAAGGAAACCTGATTCTCGTAAAGTGAACAAGGTTCCTACCCGCTCAAGCGATTGCTATCATAGGGTTAAGGAGAGGGTGGAGGTGAGCGAGTGTGCTGGCTCGCCTCCCCAACCAACCTCTATTCAAGGTCGTTCACCTCACGGTTGTTCACCCTGCGAGCATTCACCTAGGAGAGAGTTGAGGCGTTCTCCCCATCCCTCGGCCGGTGGGATCGGAACCATCTAATCACAGGGAGCCTAATTCATCAGGTAACTTGTTAGCCAAGAATGGACCTTGGTTTCAAGACCTGGTGAAAGTGTTTAAAGAAGCAATGGGAATATCTAACGATCGTCCAGCTGCAGTGGTGAAGGTTCCTGTTATTCCCCTGGATTCACCTAAGGGATCTAGTGATCTTTCTGAAGAAAGACAAAACGACAGAACCTCCTGAGCAGCCGCTCCCTTATTCGTGAGGCGATGCACTATCAGAAGGAGGAGTCGATCGATCTTCTCGCATGTGAGAGGAGAGATATCCGACCCTCTCTTCTGAGCGGCAGCTCCCTCATCCGCGAGGCAATGCACCACCAGCAGTGAGAGGTGAGGATCGTTCCTTATGCTTGCGAGAGAAAAGATCTTCTCCTGAGTGGTCTCCATGAGGATATCACCGAAAGGTATTGGATTCGTCCATACTACACTCCAGTCCATTGGAGTATAGCTTTTCGGAGCTGGACGACGAAGGAGGGAGGAGGTTTCCATCTGCTCCCCCAACTCGTCATCGTGCCAAACATTCAGCGTTTTACGAGACAATCCTCTTAGGAGATCGGGCAGATTTTACCAGTCTCGCTGCAGTGCAAGCGCTCATCCCCCAGTCTCTCCTCACCTCTTAGGGTAAGGAAAGCACCGGACCTTTCTCTTTCGGGAGAACAGGCGAGTAAGAGAGCTCCAATTCTCGACGCTCTCGGACAGGATCTTGTACCATCGCCGAAGAAGGAGAAGCTTTATGTGTTGTTGCATGCCTTTCCTTCTAGCGAGAAGGATAGGAGAGCTTATCTGCTGGAAGCAAGGAAACCTGATTCTCGTCAAGTGAACAAGGTTCCTACCCGCTCAAGCGATTGCTATCATAGGGTTAAGGAGAGGGTGGAGGTGAGCGAGTGTGCTGGCTCGCCTCCCCAACCAACCTCTCTTCAAGGTCGTTCACCTTACGGTTGTTCACCCTGCGAGCATTCACCTAGGAGAGAGTTGAGGCGTTCTCCCCATCCCTCGGCCGGTGAGATCGGAACCATCTAATCGCAGGGACCCTCTTAATGAGAGAATGCCTTGATGATGTCATTGAGCTTCAGCACAGCATTTCATTCCCGTGCTGAAACTTGGTGACGGGCAAGAGGGCTCTCGAACTTGAGGAAATTGCTCCCCCAGTTCAAATCTAAATTTCTCTCTTTCACCTTTTTATTTTTCTCAATATTACTTCGACCTTATCCTAATTTCATAAACTTTCTTTATTCTTGCTTTTCCAAACTCTATAAGAAAAATTTCCCTCATTATATGTGTGTATATATTATGTACATATATATTTTTTTTTATTATTTTTTTTTTTTCTCCTATGGCTTGGATGTTTTTACATCCATTGTAGGCCCGGCGGGGATTTTCATACATCCTTTATTGCTGCCTGCTTTGATGAGTGGGAGGAGGTATCACGGTTGGGAGGTGTTTGCATTCAAAGCTATATGTGAGAGTATTGGATGATTTCAGCCATCCCGAAGATGGTTTGGACCTTTTTGGCGGAACTATTCTCAAGTGTTGGGTCTTCGGAATCCAGGGGGATCCAATGCTTGGGGTAGGACTCTCGGCTTTTGGCCGGAAGCCCGTCATTATAGATATGGGGAGGATGATTCCATAATTTCTTGGTCTCAGTCCTAACAGGCGGGTTCAGCTTACACCTGTGCCTCTATATCTATTTTGATGCTATCCTTCGGGTAGGGTATGGAGTGGACCATCTGGGAAGTATACTCTCATTGTGCCGATAGTGGAGAGTGCAAATTTCCTTTCCGACGTGTGATGGCCTAACATTCTCGAGCAGGTACATCAAACTAACCTTTTTCTCTCTCTTCCATCTAATGGATTCTTTAAGGGATGAACCCCCATCCCCTGGATACGCTGACTCTCCCACGGCACTGTTGACGACCTCTGCTAATGTGATAAGGGAAAGCTCTGTTGATGACCTCGGAACGGGAAAGGACCATTCTACTGATATTTCTAAATTGAGTAATTTGGGTAACACGAGGAAACTTCGAATACTCCATGTTACACAAATTTCAATAGAAACAAATTATGATGATCTAAGTAAGGCATTTGAATGCTATGGATGCATAAAAGAAATAAGGATGAAACTTGAAGCTGAAACTTGGGATTCATGGATATCTTATAATAGTTATGACGAAGCATTTAGTGCAATAAGTAACTTGAATAATATTAAAATTAATAACTTGAATGTTGCGGCTGCTCTCTGTGATAAGGTACCAAAAGATTTGGATGTGTACAGGCCTGCCGATTGGTTGGAAAAAGACGCAGATTTGGTTATGCCCTCCCAGAGAAATCCAAAACCACCAGTGTGGCTTATAGCTGAATCAAAGGGGGTTACAGGGAATTATTTTAAAATATGCAAATTGATTCAGAAAAAAAGTAGGAACTATTGCACCAGGTGATATATCTCGTTTCGGAAAAAATAGTTTCCTTATCCATGCCAAATCCAGTACACAGTCGGTAATATTGTCCAATATGAAAATAAGTAATGATGACATTAAGTTAGCTGTCAAACCCCACCTAAATTTTAGCTACGGAAGGGGCGTAGTTTTCAACACAGATCTATATGATTTTACAGAGGAGATACTGGCCATGTGTCCATTAAATGTATGGAAAGTTCATAAAGTCCCAGGTACATCAATGATAATCCTTACGTTCCAGGATGCTGATGTACCTTTTCATATTATTATCGAGAACGAAAGGATTAAAGTAAGACCCTTCAAGCAGAAGCCATTGCAATGCTTTAATTTTTTTTAATTTGGGCACCCGTCCAAAGTTTGCAAAAATGAGATGTGTGGTATTTGCTCCAAATCTTACCATGGAGAGTGTGCACTTGGAGCCAGGTGTTTAAATTGCAGCTCGAATCACAAATCCACAGACAAGAGCTGCGAGCTATATAAGTTGGAGGAAGCTGCCCTTAACAAATCAAACTTAGAACATATAAGTGTCACCCATGCCAAAAGACTAAACCTCGAATAAAATTAAAATTAATGGCAATGCTACCCCCAAAAGCTCAAAACTCATAGATTTGGTACTTAACTTAGATATGGGGACCAGGGAATCCACCATCGGCAAAAAGAAATGAGATATGAACGAAAAAACCAAAGAGAAAAATCTACAAATGTTCATAGAAGATGTGCTATAAAGGAGTGACGTCACTGGCGTGGGTTAGGTTAGTGGTAGTAGTGTTGATCGGCACCTCGCTGTGGCGGGGATTTTGAAGAGGAGATATCTAAATAGTGCGAGACCTCTGGTTGTGAATTATCACGCCCCAGTATATTATACCGACACCTTATATAGGTGAGCGAGCTGGGTTCAACCTGGCATTCCTATGCAAATTTTTCTCTGGTAATATATAGCAGATATATTCCTTAGAAATGGTGCTTAAGGAGCATTTCACTGGGCGGCACAGGTCTCTCGCCCAGAAATAGATTTTTCCTTCGTCAAAATCCCTTAAATAAATCGAATACATATGCTAAGGCATTAAAATCAAACCAACCTAGCCCTGCCAATAGCTAAAAAAAAAGTATACTATCTGACAAAATGTCAAATAACGAGGTAACCATATTACCTCCTGAGGCTTTACCACGGTGTATTAACACTAGGTCATTGCCCATTGCTGTACAGCCTTCAGCCGCCATTACAAAAAATAATACAAACCTCTCTCGGGCCATGTCCTTTCCTGATCTGATGGAGGTTCCACTAAAGACTAACTTACCTGATGCACCTGTTGTGGGAAAGGTGCAAAAACCTCGAATCCCACCATCTATTAATCGTAAAAGAGAGAGACCTCCATCTCTCTCTCCACCCTCCATTAGAAACGTTAAGGTTATGACATCAAATAAATTTGATGTTTTGTCTGTTGATGTTTCTAATGAACCAGAAGATGAACTGAATAAATCAGAAATTCAAGTTGAGGTCCACCATCCACCTCAACAAATAGATAAAAAGAATACAAAGAAAAACACAAATGTAAAACCCAACATAACAAGACCACCTCTGAAGAAACCTACTGGTAATAATGTTGAAGAAACCTACTGGTAATAATGTTAAATTAAAAACTGCTAATGGGAAGACCTCATCCAAGATGTCTTCCAGAAATAATCCATAGTTTTGTCCTCCATTTTGCAATGGAACTGTCAGGGTTTGAGGGCGAAATATGAAGAACTTAAGCTCCTAATTCATGAGCATTCCCCCATAATTGTATGTCTACAGGAAAGTGTGCTTGATTCTAACACTCCTAGTCCTCGAGAGTATGTTAGCTATAGAACATCATATAATCAACAAGCAGGGAGCCATGGCGGAAGTCTCATGTACCTTCGACGAGATGTTCCCCAAATACCCATGTCTATACGTACAACCCGGCAGGCAATTGTTGTACAAATTGATATAGGGAGAAAATATACAATATGCTCTCTGTACTTACCTCCAAATGATAATATTTTATATGATGATTTAGCAAAGTTATTCAACAACTCCCTCAACCTTTTCTCTTACTGGGAGATATGAATGGTAGACACCCTTTATGGGGTGATGTTTTGGCCAACACAAGGGGCAATATTATCTCATCAATTGTGGAGAATGAGGATGTGGGGCTCCTTAATACAGGAGAGCCCACTCACTTCCATGTTCAGACAGGTACTTTGTCATGCATTGACCTTTCAATTGCAAGCTCTAACTGCCTTCTTGATTTTGATTGGAGGACATTAGATGATTGGCATACTAGTGATCATGCACCAATCATTATAAACACCAACAAGGGTCCGCCTTTGCAAAGATCGCCACGTTGGAATCTAGACAAGGCAGACTGGGTTAAATTTTCTGAGCTAAGTGAAATCGAAGGGAGAGCAGAACAGTTTGAAAGTATTGATGATGCCATAGACCTGCTGAATGGAACTCTTCATATAGCAGGAATCAATTCGATTCCCAAAACCACAGGACTATTCAAAAGACGACCAGTCCCGTGGTGGTCCTCAGAATTAACAGCCTTGCACAGAGCCACCAGAAAATCTCTGACTAGATTGCGTAGACGCCGTACTGATGAAAATTTGATATCATACAAAAAGTGTAGAGCACAGTTCCGTCGTGCCATGAAAGAAGCTAGACGCCAATCTTGGGTGGCTTTTGTTTCCTCCATTAATAGTAGAACACCACCATCTTCTGTATGGAGGAAAATAAAAAAAATTGCAGGCAAATTTACCCCGAACCCACCACCAGTGTTGAAAGTGAATGGTCAGTTTGTGACTGAAGGAAATGAAGTTAGTAATGCCCTGGCTGACCATTTTTCAAATGTATCGTGCAAGAGTGTAGCAGCTCCTGGTCACCAGTACAGGAGCATTGAAGAAAAGAAAATTTTAAATTTTGCAACGGGAAGGGAAGAATCGTATAATTCTCCTCTTACTGAAAGAGAACTTGATTCCGCACTCGCTACTTGCAACGATACAGCTCCTGGACCCGATGGAATTCCATATGCAATGGTTAAACATGTACATTTTAATACAAAGTTATTTATTTTAAGTATTATTAATAGAATATGGCATGATCATAGTTACCCAAGTGTTTGGGAACTAGCCATTATTTTAGCCTTTTTAAAACCTGGTAAGGACAAGTTTTTAGCAGCAAGCTATCAACCTATTGCATTGACTTCGTGTTTATGTAAAATCATGGAGAAGATGGTCAATGCAAGGCTGATGTGGTACCTTGAAAAGAAGGGTATTTTATCACCGATTCAATGTGGATTCAGAAAAATGCACTCAACAACTACGTAATGTGTTAATACGACTTGAGTCTTCTATTTGTGAAGCCTTTGCTTCCAAACAGCACCATGTGACAGTATTTTTTGACCTTGAAAAGGCATATGATACCACATGGAGATATGGTATACTTAAAACCATTCATGAATTGGGATTGAGAGGAGAGCTGCCACTATTTATTCAGGCATTTCTTTCATGTAGAGTTTTTCAAGTGAGAGTTGGGGAAACTCTATCAGAGAGTAAGTGCCAGGAAGAAGGAGTTCCTCAGGGTAGTGTGCTGAGTGTAACCCTTTTTGCACTAGCAATTAATGGGATATCCTCAGCCATTCCCAGGATGTTCTCTCAACATTATTTGTGGATGATCTCTCAATATCATTTGCTGGCACTAGAATGGCAATGGTTGAGAGAAAAATCCAACTCTCTATTGATAAAATTATCCAGTGGGCTGACATGAATGGATTTAAGTTCTCGACAAGTAAAACTACCATTGTCCATTTTTGTTGTATCCGGGGAGTACATCCAGACCCGGATATATACATTAAAGGTCAACGGATACCATGTGCAAGAGAAGCTAAATTTTTAGGTTTGATATTTGATTGTAGGCTTACATGGGTTTCTCACTTAAAAGCATTAAAAGCTAAATGTGTTGAAGCTCTGAATATCTTAAAAGTATTGTCCCATACATCATGGGGGGCAGACCGCAATACTATTTTAAAATTATACAAGGCCTTGATTTTTTCCAAAATTAGTTATGGTTGTGAAATATATTCTTCAGCCACCCCAAGCCGGTTAAAAATATCAGACTCGATACATCATGCAGGTATTAGATTGTCTACTGGAGCTTTTAAACCCTCGCCTATCCCAAGTCTCCTTGATGATGCTGGAGAGTTACCTCTAGACCTTTACCGAATGTCTTCCATTATTCGGTATTGGTTTAGATTGCAAAGACTCCCTAACTCTCTAGCCTTTCAGACTGCAAGCCTTGTAAGACACGCATCATATTTTGAGTTGCACCCAAAATCTCCTCAACCTTATGGCTTTCGGGTGAAACGATTATTAAATAGTCTGGATATAATTAGAAATAAGGTATTTCCATGCAAGGTATCATCAATGCCTCCATGGAAGTTACCAGAGATATCTTTTTGTAAATATCTTATTGGAGGTAAGAAGAATATGTCAGACCTAGAAGCCAGGTTTCTTTTTAATGAACATAGAGGATCAACTTTTATCTATACTGATGGCTCCAAATCTGATGCTGGCGTTGGATTTGGAGTACATAGTAATGGTTTTAATTGTAGAGGTGCACTTCCTCTGACCGCTTCCATATTTATTGCCGAAATGTATGGCATATTAACCGCTATTGAGAAAATAGCGTTGGAGAAGGAGGGTAATTTTACAATTTTTAGTGATGCAAGGAGTGTCCTTCAAGCTATAGAAGTTTTTAATTCTAATAACCCTCTAGTTTTAAAGATTTTAGAATGACTTTTTATTATTGGACGGAGAGGTATAACAGTTCAATTTTGTTGGGTTCCAGCACATGTAGGTGTGTCTGGGAATGAGAAGGCAGATTCACTGGCTAAGAAGGCTGCATCCGAGTTGCTGCCAAGAAGGTATCCCATTCCCTGTAATGATTTCTTACCTGACATCAAGAAATTGGTTTGCAAAAAATGGCAACAGCAATGGGATAGCCTAGATGGCAATACAATGCGAGAGGTAACAAATGACATATCTCCTTGGAGGTATAATATGATGCCCCAAAAATGGGAGACGTCTCTTTGTCGTCTCCGTATTGGTCACACTCGGTTGACACACGAGTTTCTGCTGAAGGGCCAACACCAACCGTATTGTGACAACTGTTTAGTACCTCTAACAGTAAGGCATTTGTTGACCTAATGCCCCAATTATAACAACTTAAGGAATAGATATTTGTTTGAGGCTCGAGGTGAGGGTGGCAGGTTCATCCTTGCCAAGATTCTTGGAAATGATGTGTCCTACCATGCAAGTGGCATTTTTAGATTTATTTCAGAAGCAGGTCTTCTGGAAAATATTTAACTTTTATGACATTCAACTTTTACAATTTCAATTGAATACTCTTTTATTTTTTATTTTATTTTATTTTTTATTTTTGTATACATAAATTAAATGTTACCGGCGTCAATGACCTTAGATGTCAGGATGCCTGAAAACTTTAAATCAATCAATCAATTAATCGCAGGGAGCCTAATTCATCAGGTAACTTGTTAGCCAAGAATGGACCTTGGTTTCAAGACCTGGTGAAAGTGTTTAAACAAGCAATGGGAATATCCAACAATCGTCCAGCTGCAGTGGTGAAGGTTCCTGTTATTAACCTGGATTCACCTAAGGGATATAGTGGTCTTTCTGAGGAAAGACGAAACGACAGAACCTTCTGAGCAGCCACTCCCTCATGTGTGAGGCGATGCACTATCAGAAGGAGGAGTTGATCGATCTTCTCACATGTGAGAGGAGAGATCTCCGACCCTCTCTTCTGAGCGGCAGCTCCCACATCCGCGAGGCAATGCACCACCAGCAGAGAGAGGTGCGGATCGTTCCTTATGCTTGCGGGAGAAAAGATCTTCTCCTGAGTGGTCTCCATGAGGATATCACCGAAAGGTATTGGATTCGTCCATACTACACTCCAGTCCATTGGAGCATAGCTTTTCGGAGCTGGACGACGAAGGAGGGAGGAGGTTTCCATCTGCTCCCCCACCTCGTCATCGTGCCAAACATTCAGCGTTTTACGAGACAATCCTCTTAGGAGATCGGGCAGATTTTACCAGTCTCGCTGCAGTGCAAGCGCTCATCCCCCAGTCTCTCCTCACCTCTTAGGGTAAGGAAAGCACCGCACCTTTCTCTTTCGGGAGAACAGGCGAGTAAGAGAGCTCCAATTCTCGACGCTCTCGGACTGGATCTTGTACCATCGCCGAAGAGGGAGAAGCTTTATGCATTGTCGCATGCCTTTCTTTCTAGCGAGAAGGATAGGAGAGCTTATCTGCTGGAAGCAAGGAAACCTGATTCTCGTCAAGTGAACAGGGTTCCTACCCGCTCAAGCGATTGCTATCATAGGGTTGAGGAGAGGGTGGAGGTGACCGAGTGTGCTGGCTCGCCTCCCCAACCAACCTCTCTTCATGGTTGTTCACCCTGCGAGCATTCACCTAGGAGAGAGTTGAGGCGTTCTCCCCATCCCTTGGCCGGTGGGATTGGAACCATCTAATCGCAGGGAGCCTAATTCATCAGGTAACTTGTTAGCCAAGAATGGACCTTGGTTGCAAGACCTGGTTAAAGTGCTTAAACAAGCAATGGGAATATCTAACGATCGTCCAGCTGCAGCGGTGAAGGTTCCTGTTATTCCCAATGGATTCACCTAAGGGATCTAGTGATCTTTCTGAGGAAAGACGAAACGACAGAACCTTCAGAGCGGCCACTCCTTCATTCATGAGGCGATACATCATCAGAAGGAGTCGTCGATCGATCTTCTCGCATGTGAGAGGAGAGATATTCGACCCTCTCTTCTGAGCGGCAGCTCCCTCATCCGCGAGGCAATGCACCACCAGCAGTGAGAGGTGAGGATCGTTCCTTATGCTTGCGAGAGAAAAGATCTTCTCCTGAGTGGTCTCCATGAGGATATCACCGAAAGGTATTGGATTCGTCCATACTACACTCCAGTCCATTGGAGCATAGTTTTTTGGAGCTGGACGACGAAGGAGGGAGGAGGTTTCCATCTGCTCCCCCACCTTGTCATCGTGCCAAACATTCAGCATTTTACAAGACAATCCTCTTAGGAGCTCGGGCAGATTTTACCAGTCTCGCTGCAGTGCAAGCGCTCATCCCCCAGTCTCTCCTCACCTCTTAGGGTAAGGAAAGCACTGCACCTTTCTCTTTCGGGAGAACAAGCGAGTAAGAGCGCTCCAATTCTCGACGCTCTCGGACAGGATCTTGTACCATCGCCGAAGAGGGAGAAGCTTTATGCGTTGTCGCATGCCTTTCCTTCTAGCGAGAAGGATAGGAGAGCTTATCTGCTGGAGGCAAGGAAACCTGATTCTGGTCAAGTGAACAAGGTTCCTACCCGCTCAAGCGATTGCTATCATAGGGTTGAGGAGAGGGTGGAGGTGAGCGAGTGTGCTGGCTCGCCTCCCCAACCAACCTCTCTTCAAGGTCGTTCACCTCCCGGTTGTTTACCCTGCGAGCTTTCACCTAGGAGAGAGTTGAGGCGTTCTCCCCATCTCTCCCCCACCACCTCGGCCGGGGGGATCGGAACCATCTAATCGCAGGGAAACTAATTCATCAGGTAACTTGTTAGCCAGGAATGGACCTTGGTTTCAAGACCAGGTGAAAGTGCTTAAACAAGCAATGGGAATATCTAACGATCGCCCAGCTGCAGCGGTGAAGGTTCCCGTTGTTCCCCTGGATTCATCTAAGGGATCTAGTGATCTTTCTGAGGAAAGACGAAACGACAGAACCTTCTGAGCGGCCGCTCCCTCATTCGTGAGGCGATGCACCATCAGAAGGAGTCGATGGATCTTCTCGCATGTGAGAGGAGAAATCTCCGACCCTCTCTTCTGAGCGGCAGCTCCCTCATCCGCGAGGCAATGCACCACCAGCAGAGAGAGGTGAGGATCATTCCTTATGCTTGCGAGAGAAAAGACCTTCTCCTGAGTGGTCTTCATGAGGATATCACCAAAAGGTATTGGATTCGTCCATACTACACTCCAGTCCATTGGAGCATAGCTTTTCGGAGCTGGACGACGAAGGAGGGAGGAGGTTTCCATTTGCTCCCCTATCTCGTCATTATCAGCGAAACATTCGGCGTTTTACGAGACAATCCTCTTAGGAGATCGGGCAGATTTTACCAGTCTCGTTTCAGTGCAAGCGCTCACCCCCTTGTCTCTCTTCACCTCTTAGGGTAAGGAAAGCACCGCACTTTTCTCTTTCGGGAGAACAGGCGAGTAAGAGAGCTCCGATTCTCGATGCTCTCGGACAGGATCTTGTACTTTCGCCGAAGACGGAAAAGCTTTATGCGTTGTCGCATGCCTTTCCTTCTAGCGAGAAGGATAGGAGATCTTATCTGCTGGAGGCAAGGAAACCTGATTCTCGTCAAGGGAACAAGGTTCCTACCTGCTTAAGCGATCGCTATCATAGGGTTAAGGAGAGGGTGGACGTGAGCGAGTGTGCTGGCTCACCTCGCCAACCAGCCTCTCTTCAAGGCCGTTCACCTCGCGGTTGTTCACCCTGCGATCATTCACCTAGGAGAGAGTTCAGGCGTTCTCTCCATCCATCCTCCCCACCTCAGCCGGTGGGATCGGAACCATCTAATCGCAGGGAGACTAATTCATCAGGTAACTTGTTAGCCAAGAATGGACCTTGGTTTCAAGACCTGGTGAAAGTGCTTAAACAAGCAATGGGAATATCTAACGATCGCCCAGCTGCAGCGGTGAAGGTTCCCGTTGTTCCCCTGGATTCATTTAAGGGATCTAGTGATCTTTCTGAGGAATGACGAAACGACAGAACTTTCTGAGCGCCGCTCCCTCGTTCGTGAGGCGATGCACCATCAGAAGGAGTAGTCGATTGATCTCACATGCGAGAGGAGAGATCTTCTCCAACCCTCTCTTCTAAGCGGCAGCTCCCTCATCCGCGAGTCGATGCACCATCAGCAGAGAGGGGTGAGGATCGTTCCTTATGCTTGCGAGAGAAAAGATCTTCTCCTGAGTGGTCTCCATGAGGATATCATAGAAAGGTATTGGATTCGTCCATACTACACTCCAGTCCATTGGAGCATAGCTTTTCGGAGCTGGATGACGAAGGAGTGAGGAGGTTTCCATCTGCTCCCCCACCTCGTCATCGTGCCCTGCAACATTCAGCATTTTACGAGACAATCCTCTTAGGAGCTCGGGCAGATTTTACCAGTCTCGCTGCAGTGCAAGCGCTCATCCCCCTATCTCTCCTCACCTCTTAGGGTAAGAAAAACACAGCACCTTTCTCTTTCGGGAGAACAGGCAAGTAAGGAAGCTCCGATTCTCGACGCTCTCAGACAGGATCTTGTACCTTCGCCGAAGATGGAGAAGCTTTATGGGTTGTCGCATGCCTTTCCTTCTGGTGAGAAGGATAGGAGAGCTTATCTGCTGGAGGCAAGGAAACCTGATTCTTGTCAAGTGAACAAGGTTCCTACCCGCTCAACCAACCTCTCTTCAAGGTCGTTTACGTCGTGGTTGTTCACCCCGCGAGCATTCATCTAGGAGAGAGTTGAGGCGTTCTCCTCATCCCTCCCCCCACCTCGGCCGGTGGGATCGGAATCATCTAATCGCAGGGAGACTAATTCATCAGGTAACTTGTTAGCCAAGAATGGACCTTGGTTTCAAGACCTGGTGAAAGTGCTTAAACAAGCAATAGGAATCTCTAACGATTGCCCAGCTGCAGCGTTGAAGGTTCCTGCTATTCCCCTGGATTCACCTAAGGGATCTAGTGATCTTTCTGACCCTAGGCGAGCTAGCCTAGCTAGAGCACCACAACTGCCTCTACCTCCTTCCAGTGTCTCAAGGTATGAGGATTACCTTAAGACTAAGGATCCTAAGATCATGGATCCAAACCGGGAGAGGACAGCAGCCACTCAGGTCACGCCCGCGAGGTTGGTTAGGGAAAGAGAGTTTGCTTCTCTTCAAAAGTCGGAATCCTCTATCCTTCTCCCGGTTTCTCGCTCGGAGAGCTGGAAGCCAGTTAGGATCGACGACCTGGAATATCCTTCATTTCAGCCGAATGATACCCCTCTCTGAGTTGGTTCCTGGGATGCTAAACCAATGGAACCAATTGGGTGAGAGGAATCCTCTCTTTTGGACGAATTTGAGGTTCAACCGTGAGAGGAGAAAGACACAAAGACTCTACCTAAGAAGTGGCGTTCTATGGGTGAATGTCATATTCAAGGGGAACAGTCTTCAGTCCCAGCCGCTAATGTAAAACCTGGGCATACCAGCCTCGCCCCTAGAGAACACTGCTTCCAAAAGGTTTTCTGTTGACGACCCTCACCCTCCCCGAACTACTATGGGTGTTAGCTTGGGAGAGGAAGAACCTTTCAATGACGGTTACGAGCACTCTGACGGGCGCTCCCTGCTTCTGCCAGCCCGAATGTCATACCTTCGGAGCAGAACTAAAGATTTTGACTTGCATCAGGAAGGTTAACAACCTGGAAAAGCCTGATGACATCCCGACTGAAGGCAAGGATACAGTCCTGGACCAGTTGTCTGGTGCACCTAAATCCTCCAGACCCAAGGTAGCCCTACCTTGGGGAAGAGGAGTTAAGGCAGCGAAGAAGAGAGCTTTCGCCCAAGTACAGTAGCTGGAACCTCCCGCTCTCTTCGTTCGGTGGACTCCTCTAGGTTACTTCCCCCTCCTTACTAAGGCAGAAGAAGTACAATGAGGTAGTGGGAGATGATCCTTCCCCCTTAGCGCTGGACCCAGCAATTTTATCGTTGACCCAGACGGCTTTGGAGAAGCTGACAACTCTCCCCGTTCAGTTTTCTGCTGCAGACACTGCTAACATGTAGTGGATTGCAAAGTGTGCTCTGCAATGAGCTTTATAGCTGGATTATTGGTTAAGCACGATTGGCTATCTTGTCACGAACGAGGATTTCTCCACTCCTAAGAGGAGGGAGACGCTGTTCTCTTTCCTTCTCTCAGGTGCGAGAACACTCGAATTCTTGACGGAGAACGTAGTGAACCAATGGGTCAACTGGATCTTGAGGCGACGCGATGCAGTTGTTTCAAGATTCCAGAGGCAGGTCCCGAAGAGAGAGGTAATGGGGCTGCGCAACGCTCTAATGGACGGACCCGCCTTCTTTGATGGGGAAGCCATTGAGAGCGTAGCAGACCTATGGAGGAGGGAGAGCCAAGATTGTGTTTCGGCCTGTCCACAGTACCCCAGTTATTCACAAGAGTCTTTATTCTAGTGTCCATGTGGGCACACAAGAATGGCATTCGTCTTCTTCGATATCTAGACGATTGGCTAGTTCTAGCAGACTCGAAGACCCTTCTCCTTCATCGAGAAAAACTTCTGGCCTTCTGTCAGGATCTGGGGATCCTGATAAATCGTGAGAAGTCTCATCTGCAACCTTTCTAAGATATGGTATATCTAGGGATGAGAATCGAGACCACATTAGGCAAAGTCTTCCTGTCCGAGGACAGAGTGAAAAGACTGAAAGAGATAGCCCAGGACTTCCTCGAGAGACACGAACTGCCAGCACATCGATGGCAGAAACTGTTAGAGCACCTGACTTTTCTCGAGAAGTTGGTCCCTCACAGCTGTCTCCGCATTCAGTCACTTCAGTGGCAGTTGAAGACCTTTTGGTCTCAACACACAGACCCACCGGGCAAACTAATGCCAATGGGAATTGAGAAAAAAAGAGACCTGAACTGGTGGGTGTTAGACACCAACTTACTCAAGGGAATAGATATTCTCTCCTCCCCCGACTTGATGTTCTTCACAGATGCATCAAAAGAAGGGTGTGCTCATATGTCACACCTGATAATGTAGAGGATTAATTTTATTTCAATTATTTTATTTTGGCCAAATCGCGAGAGAGAGAGAGAGAGAGAGAGAGAGAGAGAGAGAGAGAGAGAGAGAGAGAGAGAGAGAATTTTATTTGCTTTAGTTTTGCCAAATCGAGAGAGAATTTTATTTGCTTTAGTTTTGCCAAATCGAGAGAGAGAGAGAGAGAGAGAGAGAGAGAGAGAGAGAGAGAGAGAGAGAGAGAGAGAGAGAGAGAGAGAGAGAGAGCGGGTATGTGTGTGTGTGTGTGTGTGTGTGTGTGTGCGCGCTGCCAAACGAGTGGTAGTTAGCGTAATGATTGTTTGTAGTGGGAAAGACTGTTTGTATAACTGAGGTTGTTTGTTTACATTTTTAGCTAGGCTAGGGCGGTAATGAATGTCTTGGGCGAAAGCATATTCTATTTGACTGTAGCAGGAGTCGGTTGTGGTTTTTGTTCATCGACCAGCCGGTTTGGAAGTGATTTTTATGTATTAATGCCGTAATTCCTCCTTTGGAAAGATTTTTTTGTGAATTTATAGTTGCTGACCTGGCCTGTATTAGATTGTATTACGACTGCTCCTTTAGACTCCTTGGAGTTTAATTTTGGCCTTCAAGGTGTGGCTTGCCAGCCGTATAGATATGAATACCTTGCTGATGACGATCCGGACCGTACAATGAATGTAGGATTAGACTGCGGATACTGTATATAGAATTTTGAGCGTTGATGACCCGGCTGTAAATAGATTTTTCCCTTGATGATGATGATGATAATGACCACCTCATAAGATTTTAGTCGAATTGGCTGTACGATATTGTTGGCCAGTAGCAGTAGGCTACAAGGACTGTTGCCAGTGTGGATTAAGAGTTTTCTCTTGTTTTGGCATTGTTTTACTTTTTTTTTGCTGGGTTACAGAATATGATTGGTGTTTCAGTGTTAAGTAACTTATTTTAGTTTTAAGTGTGCTTTTGGTACTGAGTGTGGACTGATGGTATTGGGTATATTAAAAAGAAATTGTTTTGCGATTATTGGCGAGTTCTCGATACCCTCACGCACCGATATATACAGTATATTTTTGTGTGTTGTTATTTTTTTCTGTGTTATATTTATGATGTGTGAATTTTTTGGTTTAATAAGTAAGTAATATTGTTTTATGGATATGTTTTGTTTTACTGTTCCCTTCGTGCAATATTCCAGTTGACGTAAAAGTAAAGGGAAAGTTTGTGTTGTGGGATAATTTGTCTGTCAGAGTGATCAAAGGTGTGGGGGTTTGTTTTTGGCAACATCCCGCCACATGAATTTGACGCCCGAACAGGGTGCCACAATGGCATCCAGGCTTTGGTCTGAATCCGAAAGGCGGTACCACATCGACCTCCTGGAAATGAAAGCCTCTTTTCTGGCTCTCAAGCATTTCCATCAGCTCCTTTCCAGACACCACAGTGCTGATGAGCAACAACACTACAGTGGTAGCCTACATAAACAAACAAGGAGGTACCTTTCCACAATCCTTATGCCAACTAGCTGTAGATATCCTTAGATGGACGGAAGACAACTTGGTGACCTTACCAGCCCACTTTATCACCAGCAAAAAGAACGTGCTGGTGGACAATCTGAGCGGGAGGACTCAGATAGTTGGTACCGTATGGTCTTTAAATCAACAGATAGCCGACAATAGACCTTTTCGTGAAGTCTCTCAACCGGAAACTTCCAGTGTACTGCTCCCCAGTACTGGACCCACAGGCGTTTTGATATGACGCCTTCCAACATCCCTGGGACAACATGGATGTCTATGCGTTCCCCGCTTCTGCCTAGTAAGGAGGCTTCTAAACAAGGTCAAGGCATCTCAAGACCTGATGATGACCCTAATAACTCCGTTATGGCAGCATGCAGAGTGGTTTTCATACCTTCTACATCTGCTCACAGACACACTGAGGGAACTGCCACCACTTCCCGATCTACTCAGACACCACACACGAAGATTTTCCACTGAGTAGTGATATCGCTGCGTCTTCACGCTTGGAAGTTATCCAGCAACTCCTCAAAAGGAGCGGCTTTTTGAAGCCAGTTGCTAGACACATGTCGCTTTACCTCCGGGACTCATCAACTGTAGTACAGTATACCAATTGAAGTGGCGAATCTTTTGTGGTTAGTGTCATGGGAGGGGTATCCATCCTCTCAGTGCCTCTATCCCAACTATAGCGGAGTTTTTACTGTATCTCAGGGAGGAAAAACTTTATTCAGTTGCAGTGGTGAAAGGCTTTCAGTCAGCCTTAAGCCTAGTCTTTGAACTGGACGGAGTGAAAATTTCCTCCTCAAATGAATTGCCCCTTTTACTTCGAAACTTTTAGCAATCTTACCCTCAGTCGGAAGTCAGGCACCTCCATGGAACGTTGTCGAAAGTCCTGCGTTCCCTGAAACGAGCCAATTACGAACCGTTGAGACAAGCCTCTGACAAGGACTTGACTCTTAAGATGGCTTTCCTGTTATCCCTGGCCTCTGCAGGTAGTGTCAGCGAGCTTCACGGCCTTTCCTACGACATCACCCATTCAAGGGGATGAGGCAGGTCACTCTCAGTTTCGTTCCGGAGTTTGTACCCAAGACTCAAAATCCGGCGGTAGCTGATCCTGTGTTTCAGTTCCTTCCAGATTGAGTCTTCGGTGTGTAACAGAAAATCCTGATCAACTGTTACTCTGCCCCATAAGAGTGCTGGGGTTGTATCTTAGAGAACAAGAGGAGCCAGACCTCAAATCAATAGGCTCTTCGTGAGCACGGGTAGAACAGGAGAGTCACAAAGAACTTGATCTCCTCTTGGATCAGGCAGGTGATTGAAAGGGCCATGGTTCAGGATGTCACTCAACCAAATGACGCCCCCATGCACACGATGTCAGAGGGTCAGCACCTCTCTGGCATTCAAGCAAAACCTCTCAGTACAGCAGGTGCTGCTCGCAGGCAGGTGGAAACGTCAAACCACATTCACTGCCCTCTACCTGCAGGACATAAACCACAGGACCCTAGACACTTTCTCAATTGGTCCTGTGGTGGCAGCTCACAACGTGATCTAACACCTCAGCTCCCTTAGGGGACAAGTAGCAGAAGATCGAGGGCAGAGGTTACCAGCGGGGTAAGTCTAGGATAAATGTGAGAGTGACTGGCTACTTCCTACTTTCATCCTCCCCTCTCTTGGGCTCAGCATCCGAGGGACTCCGCACAGCTGACCTGGATTTTCTGCGGTAGAGTATTACTGTTTGGTTGATGGCCACCTACTCAGTAGGGGGTTTACAATCCCAACCTCCTAACAGGGGGAGGCAGTTGGTATATGATTTTGAAATGATTCCTTATAACCTTTCAATTTCATACACTAATAAATCTTTTTTCCCTTCCAGTATTTAATTGCTCAGGCCATCATCCAAAGAGGATAGCGTGGTGCGAGGATCCCTAAAGAAGCATACAGAACTAGAGGCCATCCTAGGACAGTCTCCAGCCAGTTGGACAGGACTTCCACCCACCTAAAGGTGAGTCTGCTATGTTAAAGAGCGGAAGGTTTGTATCTTGCGTTGGGACAAATGATAAATTTGGGAGTAATTTGTATTTTCCCTAGCATGCAAACCTTCTTAAACTCACTATGGTCAGTGAGTTTAAGGTTTGTATGCTAGGGACCTACCAATCAAGACTCAGTCTGGGAGAGACTGAGATTGCTTCCAATCATGCCAAAGAGGAAGAGGAGGAATTAGAGGGTAAACACTCCCCCACCGGTGGATAACATATATCCTCGTACGGTCAGGGTATTGAGGTCCCTGAGAGAGATCATGCTTGAATATAACTATAGGGTTTCTCTTATAGAGCTGAGCCAGCCGGAACTCTCTACTAAAGTGGCAGAGGGACCTCCTCCGGCTCCCTCTGAAGTGGCAAGACCTAAGAAGTCTGAGAAGGAAAGTTCCTTCCTTCTCGAGGGCTTCAACATCCGCCCAAGGGAACGAAAAGACACCAAGACTCTCCCTAAGAATTGGCACTCAATGGATGAGCATTAATTTCGAGGGGAACATCCCCCATTATCAACATCTGCCTCTATAAGATTGGAGCATATTATTATTATTATTATTACTAGCCAAGCTGCAACCCTAGTTGGAAAAGCAAGATACTATAAGCCTAAGGGCTCCACTGGCTTGAATGTTTCTACATCCGTTTTTGTTGCCTGCTTCGATGAATGGGAGGAGGTGTCACGGTTGGGAGGTATTTGCATTCAAAGCTACATGTGAGAGTATTAGATGATCTCTGCCATCCCAAAGATGGTTTGGACCTTTTTGGTAGAACTATTCTCAAGTGTTGGGTCTTCGGAATCCAGGGGGATCTAATGCTTGGGGTAGGACTCTCGGCTTTTGGCCAGAAGCCTAACATTACAGATATGGGGAGGATGATTCCATAGTTTCTTGGTCTCAGTCCTAACAGGCGGGTTCAGCTTACACCTATGCCTCCATATCTGTTTTGATGCTATCCTTCGGGTAGGGTATGGAGTGGACCATCTGGGAAGTATACTCTCATTGTGCCGATAGTAGAGAGTGCAAATTTCCTTTCCGTCATGTGATGCATTAGTACTCTCAAGCAGGTAAATCAAACTCATATTTTTTCCTAATCTCGACACACTTATAGATTCTTCAAACAATGGACCCCCATCCCCTGGATACGTTGACTCTCCCCAGCCAGTGTTGACGACCTCTGGCAATTCTATTAAGAAAAATTCTGTTGATGACCTCGGAACTGGAAAGGACCATTCTACTGATATTCCAAAATTGAGCAATTTGGGTAACACAAGGAAACTTCAAATCCTTAATATTACCCAAATTCTAATACTGTACATGTAGTCACAAACTATGATAATCTATATAAAGCATTTGAGTGCTATGGATGTATAAAACGGATTTTGAGCGAAGCGAAAAATCTATTTTTGGGTGAGATAGCCATGGCGTCTTGATGGAAGGTTCCTTTTTGGTAGCTTCCTTGGGTAAATAACTACTAGATATTCCCAGAGAATTTAACCACAGGTTATCACAAAATTCTAACTTCTGGAGCGAGTATCCTAAAGGTTTCCCTTTAAGACATCGTATATCAACAGGGGACGCATGTATTAACGCGCCACATAGCTATCTGCACCCCACATAGAGTTAACACTTCGATGTGGAGGGGCGGAGAATAGCTGGGGAGCCGTTCCACAGCTAGTCTCGTCCGTGGCTACTTTTGGTACTCGAAACGTAAACAAACGGGCGCCATCGCTAAATGACGTCACGTCCGTCCTCATCCTGATGCCAGTTGCTTGCCGATCACCATGATACAGCAGGACAGGGTGGGACCTGAAAGGCTGGACGAAGTAGCAGGGAGGGTCCATCAGGACGCCATGGCTATCTCACCCAAAAATAGATTTTTCGCTTCGCTCCGTTTTTTGGGCTCAAGCCATGGCGTCCTGATGGAAGAATACCAGAGAATCAATGTATCGTGGTAGATTTTCCCCTTGTAGTGTAAGTGCCGAGGGCTTTGAATAGAGTAAGCATGGTAATCTTGATAGAGGTTCCGTGGGGCTGAAACTTCCTGCCCCCCTTGGCAGAGAAGTCCCAACGGACCATGCTGAGGATCAAAGTGGTTCTTGAAGGGCGACCCACCTTGCGGGGAGAACGTGAAGAACTCGGAGACAAGACAGAATGGTTGCTATTCATATAGGAACATTCTCAATGACAGACAAGTGGTGGTTAGGCACTGTATATTGTAAAAAGAGAACGGTCTGGTCTCGAAGGTATAGCGCAAGTAAGTATTCAGTTAGGAATATTACATAGCATAGGTGACTATATAATATGGATTGAACCAATTATCTTCATCGTTTTTATAAAGAAAAAAGGAGGGGATAATGAAACTGTGACAACCATGTATTTCATAGTATAAGTAGGAGCGGATTGAGACGCACAAGTAAATAAAATAGAAATTTTATTTCACAATTGCAGAATATGGTAAATAAATGCAATAAAGGATGTAAAAGTAATTTACAATAAATTATAATGTACATAGTAATAAAAGACTTCGCTCTTGAATCTGAAAGAAAATTTCAAATTATTAGAAGGCACAGGTTCCAGAGGAACATCAGTCTTTAAAAATGAAAACACATCATGCTCTAGGCATGCGGCACTCATGTGACGACTATGACATTTCACCTTGAGAAAGAACAGTCTATGAAAAACACTAAGTGTCTCTGAATTCACTACGTATCACACGAGGGTCAACATAGGCACCCGAGGAGTTAGAGTCCCAAGTAACTCACTGTTCTATGCAGAGTTAGGTGCAGGTTTCATAACACTACCTGCGGCTACCACAAAATGTTTGACTTCATGCACTTGCTTCGCGTAATGCTTGAAGAAAACACACGAGGATTTCCAGCCTGTGAAACTCTTGAGGCTTTCGAAATTCATGCTCTGAAAGAAATTCAGAGACGATGCGACTTTTCTAGGATCATGACCTGCGGGTGTACTATCAGGATCCGCTCTGCGAATGAAGTAGGTGATTTTCGCTCTTAGTTGTTTCAGTGACAGGTCGCTACCCGATGTTTCTCCTTTGAAGAGTTGGCCTCCACCAAAGTCAGAAGTTCTACGAAGATAGACCTTGAGGCTCTCTACTGAACATAGAGAGGCATCTTCTTTCAGGGGGCAGATTCTCTAAGGGCCCCATCTTTTGGTGGGTAGTTCGTTTTTAGCGAGAAACGTCGGATCCGGGAAGAGGGTAAGGTCTTCTGAGTCTGTAAACAGAATGTGACCCTCGTCCCTTGATAATGCCACTATTTCGCTGACTCGGGCTCCTGAGGCAAGAGCAAAAAGAAATATAACCTTTTGAGTCAGATCCTTGAGAGGGCACGAATCGTTGACCAAATTGGAGGCAAAATGGGATAGGTTTTGGTGGGGGTGCTGGGCGTAGACGAGCACATGCCTTCGGCAGTTTATTGAAGATGTCGCTGGACAGATCAATCTGGAAGGCGTACAGTAGTGGTCTAGTCAAGGCCGATTTGCAAGTAGAAATCGTGTTAGCTGCTAAGCCTTGTCCATGAAGGTGAATGAAGAAGGACATGCAAAAATCAATGGTGATTTCCGTAGGATTTTTCGCCTTGACGAATGAGACCCATTTTCTCCAGGATGATTCGTATTGCCGTCGTGTGGATTCGGTCTTGTATTCCTCGAGGAAGTCTAGACTTTTCTTCGAGATCCCAAACCTTTTCTTCACGGCTAGGGAGAGAAAATCATGAGATGAAGGTCCCTGACTTTCAGTGATGAAGCGAAGACAGTCGACTTCTGGGAGAGAACTGGGCCCGGGAGAGGGATCAGCGTGGGCTGTAGCTCCAGGACTAGGGGGTACCAGTTGCTCCGGGGCCACTTGGGAGCCACTAGGGCCGCTGTTCCTTTGATGGTTCTCAGTTTGGAGAGGACTTTTAGCAGAAGGTTGGTGGGAGGGAACAGGTAGATCCTGGACCATCTGTTCCAATCCAGTGACATGGCGTCCACTGCTTCTGCCTTGGGGTCCTCGTACGGGGCCACATATCGATTAAGTTGATTGTTATCGCTCGTTGCGAAGAGATCGATCTGAAGTTCTGGGACTTGGTGAGAGATGAAGGAGAAGGATCTTGCGTCTAGAGACCATTCCGACTCTATCGGGCTTGTTCGAGATAGAGCGTCCGCCGTCACGTTGCGGAATCCTTGTAGATGAACTGCAGACAGGTGCCATTTCTTCTTCTCTGCCAGACGGAAGATTGGGAGAATCACCTGATTTATCTGGGGCGATCTTGAGCCTTGGCGATTGAGACATCGAACTACCACCTAGTTGTCCAGGGTTAGACGAATATGGATCGAGGGAGGCGGGGAAAGTTTCTTCAGAGTTAGAAGGACTGCCATGGCCTCCAAGATGTTGATGTGAAACGTCTTGAATAGGGGAGACCATGTTCCTTGAGCCTGTTTTTGGTGGGAGTGACCTCCCCAACCCTCCAGCGAAGCGTCCGTGTGGATGTTGAGTGATGGAGGTGGGTGTTGAAGAGGGATGGACCTTTTCAGGGCCTTTGCTTCCGACCACGGCTTTAGGAGCAACCGAAGTCTGTTTGGGAGCCGTTTCTTGAGATCTCTTCGAGTGATGGATGCGGAACGTCTCCAGATTCCTGCGGCATCCTTTAGCTGTGCACGTAGCACTGGGTTTGTCACTGAGGCGAACTGTAGAGAGCCTAGAACTCGTTCCTGCTGACGTCTTGAGATCCGTTTGGATTTCAGCAGTCTTTTGACAGACCCTGCTATTTCCTTCCTTTTCTTCTGGGGGATGGAAAGGCGGTGTGACTGAAGATTCCACTGGATTCCTAACCATTGGAACTTCTGAGCTGGAGAGAGGCGAGATTTCTTTCTGTTTATCTTGAATCCCAGGTGTTCTAGAAACTGGGTGACTTTGTTGCAGGATCTTAGACAATCTTCGGGCGATGGAGCCCAGACCAGCCAGTCGTCGAGGTAGGCCATCACCTGGACGCCGCGGAGGCGAAGCTGTTGAACGATGGCGTCTGCCAGCTTTGTGAAGATCCGTGGGGCCACATTGAGGCCGAAGGGCATGGCCCTGAAAGCGTAGCTTTTCCTTTGGAGTCGAAATCCTAGGTAAGAGGAAGCGTGGTGGTTCATTGGAACGTGCCAGTAGGCATCCGCCAGGTCTATGGAGACCATGTAGGAACCTTGAGGCAGAAGGGTCCTTATCTGTTGAAGAGTCAGCATCTTGAACTTGTTGTTCGCTATGAACTTGTTGAGGGGGGATAAGTCTAGAATGACTCTGAGTTTGTCGGAGTCCTTCATGGGGACGCAAAACAGTCTCCCTTGGAACCTGGTTGACTTTACCCTCCTTATCACCTTCTTGTTCAAGAGATCTAGGACATATTCTTCCAGAAGGGGGGTTGACTGTTGGAAGAACTGCTGGAAGGTTGGGGGTGGTTGAGTCCAGCTCCAGCCTAGACCCTTCTTGACGATGCTGTGTGCCCAGGGATCGAAGGTCCAACGATCCTGGAATTGGCGGAGTCTTCCTCCCACCGGAAGCACTTCATTGCTTCTGGTTTCCCGAGGGTTTACTGCCTCGGCCGCTAGCTCCCCTTCCTCCTCTGCCTCTGGAGGGACGGCGAGATGCGTCTCTGCCTGCACCTCTGTTTGAGCCTCTACCTTTGGGACGAAAGGTAGTTGACTGTTGCTCGAAAGCAGGGGTGAAAACCGGCAACTGTGACAAGACCGGTTGGGTGATCAGCTGAAAGGTCTGCTGTGGCTGAGCTGCCACTTGGGGAGTACCGGATCCCGGAAACTGCCGTCTCTGTTGACGTTGCTGAGGTTTTGGCTTAGTGGGTTTCCTCTTAGGTTGAGGGCCGTCGTCCTCAGAGGATTTTCTTTTCTTTGACATGCCCCACTTATGGAGAAAGTTCCTGTTCTCCATGGCAGCCTTGTCGGTGATCTCTTTCACAAGGGAGGAGGGAAAGAGGTGCTTACCCCAGATGTTGGAGGAAATCAGCCTCCGGGGTTCGTGTCTCACTGTGCACTGGAGAACACGAATTCACGACAGGCTCTACGAGCCTTCGTGAAGCTGTACAGATCTTTTACTACGGTCGCCAAATGTGTTTTGGCGAGAACCATGTAGTAGTCAGGGACCCTAGTGTCACCAGCCATGACGTCGAGCTGTATCTGGAGGGACATGGATGCGGCGAGCCTTTCCTTCGTGTCATGTTCCCGACGAAGGAG
Source organism: Palaemon carinicauda (assembly GCF_036898095.1). NCBI lineage: Eukaryota > Metazoa > Arthropoda > Malacostraca > Decapoda > Palaemonidae > Palaemon > Palaemon carinicauda. The sequence goes on from NC_090732.1 coordinate 102,984,865, forward strand.
ATGGTCATTAAGTTTCGGGAGGTCTTCGTTAAACTGACGGCCAGCGACGTCAGGTTCTAGTTTTCCTACCACGAATGTATGCTGGACATCTTTCAAGTGTCTAACATCGGGGGGAGTAGTCAGGGAGAAGGGTCTGCACTCCTCCAGTGCAGGGCAAGGTTTTCCTTCTTCCACTGCTTTATGTACCGCAGTGAAGGCCTTTTCCAAGAAGGGGAGGGTCGCATCGTCTGGTGCGACGTAGGTAGGGTGCTTCTTGCTAAGTACCGGAAGTTTCGAGCAGGTAAAGCCCCTACTTTTTACTGTATTGGCCAGCATAGCCTGGGCCTTCGCGAGATCGAACACAATCACCTCCTTTGGTTCGGTCTCTTCTTTAGAGGCAGGTTCGGATCGAAGTCGGACGTAACAGTCCGGATAAGCCTCAAAGTTCGGGAAGAATTCCACTTCTTCCAGTACAATCGAGCCGATCTTTTCGCTGATGAAGATCTTGCCCGTTGTAATTGGCATGTGCTCGGCATACCTCCAGGGGTTGGTATCTGAGCATGCAGGGAGGTCCTTAACCGAAATCCTTTTCGGCTGCTTCGAACTTCCCATGTTGGACCTGAAGAACTCATATGTCTCACGGAGTTTCTTATCTGTGAGAGCCTCGAGCATTCGGAACATCTCCTGGGCGTTGGATGGGGTGGGATCCGGGGTAGCAGATGTAGACGGGAGTGATACGTCCGTCAGTGTAGGAGTCGGTGTGGGGGTGGAAGGTGGAGCGACCTCCTGCTCCGACTCAGGGTATTCCACCTGGTCTTCCTCATAGTCCAGTTCGTCGCCCATGAGGTTCCTTTCTGTATTCTCCGACACTTCCGACACACGTTCCGCGTTGTCGGCGTCCAAGCGGCACTCGTGCATGGACTGAGCCATGACTACGTCCGGTTCCACCATTATCTGGACGGTGGGGATCTGATCCTTGGGGGACCACAGAATCTGGGGATGCCTTCGGGAAAAGCAAGGCCCTCAAGTCTTCGGTGGCAAGGTATGGTCCGGTGGCGTTCTTTTGGAAGCCACGCACCCACTTGCGTTGCTTCTCTCAAGAAGCGTCCCTAACCTCCGCTGAAGGAGGATTGTTGAACACCTCGACCAGGCGGTCCTTGCAGACTGTACAGTTCTGTGGGTCCCAAAACTTCAGATCGCCTTTCTTGTTGGCGCAAGGGGCGTGGGTCCTACACGCCGTGTGCCCGTAGAAGTGCGGGCGCTTCACTCCACAGAAGCCATGGTCGCACTTCACGTACTCCTCCTGTAAGAGAAAGAGAACATGAGTATGAGGAAGTCATACTAATGTCTTATATATTCTAAAGTTAAATATTAAAAGGTTAATTTTTAACTTAATCTTAAGTGATTATTAACATTGTGATGTTAAAGAGTGGAGCGGGAAATGAAGTAGATAGACATATACTCCGTGTAACCCACCCGGCTGGTTACCGTAACCTTATCCATAGGCAATTTGTTTGTGGCCAAGGCCACAAGGCAGAATTCTTCATAGATTGCCAGGGAGGCAAAGGGAATTCTAGTAGGAATTGCCTAAGATATAAATCTGGGACTGAGACCACTCAGGCTATTAAATTGGGGGTGTAGAAGACCCCATAGGGTAACGGTTTCCGGCAACCAGCCGTGCTAAGATACACACAGCATGCTGGAAAATTGTGATATGCAAGAAGACAGCACGGCTACTAATAGAACGGTAAGACAATACCTATCTATTTATGTAGTCAAACCATCTGGTTGCAATGTAGGGCTATCAGCATGGTGTTGATAGCTAGGAGAAGGGGTGCAAGTCTATTGGCGCCTCCAGAAGGCGCCGGCAGTCCGGCGGAACGCCGGAGGCCGCTCCAGCAGAGTTTCTGGCATTAGGGAAGACATATAGAGAAGTCAGGAGTAATGCCAGGATGGCGGCCGCCGGCACAGCGGCGGTGGCTCCGGTAGCCGAAGGCTGCCGGCTTGGTGACAGGGACAAAGGATAAGCTATAGCAAGACCGGGCCGCCGGCAATGGATGCCGGCACACCGGAGGCTGGCCCGATGGACGGACGACCAAAGCTAGGAGGTATGAGGGTAGGCCATCGGCTGTATACCGATGGGAGGCGGCAGCCCTCCGGCACACGGAGGACTGTCTGCCAGGAGGGGATAAGGAATGTCACCAAGGGGAAGGGTGGTATCGCCGACAGTAGAGGCGGCAAGGGACCAGCACCAGGACAGTTAAAAGAGACAGAAGGGGGGATGTAGGGGTAAGGACACGAAACCCCAAAGCATCCCACCTGAATGGGTGTACCCATGATAGGGGCTAGCCCTATCACCCGATGGCAGTGGGCCGCAGGCGGCCGGGAGCCAGAGTAGCCCAAGGGAGGGCTAGGGGACACCCAAGAGGGGGGGGGAACCCCTGCGGACAAAACGCATTCAGTGGCTAACCCCATAGGACACTATGAAGGGTATATGTACCAGGGCAGACTGCACACAGGGACTCAAGATAGCCCTGTCACTCCATCCTATGGAGGAGTTGTAGGACAGGGGACAGATGGGTATAGGCTAACCTGAGCATAGGCTAGGCCATACAAGGGATAGGTGGGAAGGGGAGAAGAAGCAGGGTCTTCCATAGGGGAGGCTCTGTACCAAAGCGGCCACCAAGGAAGAGAGGACGCTCCCTAGCCTAAGGTAGGCAGCCTGGCTGAGAACGGTGCATGGGTACCGTTTCAAGCAAGGCACAGAACTAGCTCCCCCCAAGGCCTAACCTAGAGCAGGGATGTTACACCCTAAGCTAGGAAGGTTGGAAGACGTATCGCAATTGCAAGGAAGGTCAAGTAACCTAACCTCAGCAATTGAGGAAGGGCAGGCCGTTCCTCATTCTCGGACACAACAACCCTAAGGGGGGATCATTCCCTTAGGAAGGACAGAGAAGCGATAGGTACTCTGGTAAGAGCTTGATCCCCTTACGTGGTAGGGGGAGCAAGGCTACACGGAGGGAATGCCCTAAGGCAGGGGGTGAAGGGAGCATATAGGGGTCCTACATTTAGGTTAGGTTAGAAAGGCACACTATCAAACCTATCCCCTATATGGTCCCTGAAGGCGAAAACACTTGCATCACAGTAAACAGTATCATAAAATAATGCCACTATCTTCATAACTTAACCTAGGATCACTGTAATATATCATGCATGAACACTGATGATAGGCGCTCTGGTCTAGGGGCTAAGCTAGCGATCTAGTATGGGGTCAGGCGATGACCGATAAAAGAGCGTCAAAACACGATATATGAAGTTCCTAGCTATGAAGACTAAATAACTAATAGTATCAATTAGTTAATAAGGCCGGAATAAGCTGTTCAGGCTAGCTAAATAATGCATGCAAAGTAACAGCAACGCCATAAAATGGCGTGTCCGGTAGCAGCACAGCTCTGCCAAAAAACATGAAATATCTCGAAAAGTAAAAGTTACTTTACGGTCAGAGCTTATTTAAACAATACTGGAACCTGGTACTCAACTTTCCAGAAGAAGGCGAGGCCGAGGGTAGAGACATAGCGAAGATGCAAGTCGATGAAATTAGCACAGGGAAAATCCGTCTTAGTAAGGCAAGCTACTAGGAGAAGGATGAGGACGGACGTGACGTCATTTAGCGATGGCGCCCGTTTGTTTACGTTTCGAGTACCAAAAGTAGCCACGGACGAGATTAGCTGTGGAACGGCTCCCCAGCTATTCTCCGCCCCTCCACATCGAAGTGTTAACTCTATGTGGGGTGCAGATAGCTATGTTGCGCGTAAATACATGCGTCCCCTGTTGATATACGATGTCTTAAAGGGAAACCTTTAGGATACTCGCTCCAGAAGTTAGAATTCTGTGATAACCTGTGGTTAAATTCTCTGGGAATATCTAGTAGTTATTTACCCAAGGAAGCTACCAAAAAGGAACCTTCCATCAGGACGCCATGGCTTGAGCCCAAAAAAGAAATAAGAATGAAACTTGAAGATGATAAATGGGATTCATGGATATCTTACAGTAGCCATGAAGAAACATTTAAAGCAATGAGTAACATGAATGATGTTAAAATTAATAACTTGAATGTTATGGTTGCTGTCTGCGATAAGGTACCAAAGGATTTGGATGTATATAGGCCTACCAACTGGTTGGAAAAAGAGGATAATTTAGTTATGCATTCCAAGAGAAAGCCTAAACTAGCAATGTGGCTTGTAGCTGAATCAAAGGGGGTTACAGGGAATTATTTTAAAATAGGCAAATTAATTCAGAAAAAAGTAGGAGCTATTGCACCAGGAGATATATCTCGTTTTGGAAAAAAATAGTTTCCTTTTTTGGCTCAAGCCATGTTGTCCTGATGGAAAGTTCCTATAGGTAGCTTTCTAAGGGATATTGGCTACAGTGATATTCCCAGAGAATTAACCTTTAGGTTTCCAGAATTCTAACTCCTGGTGCGAATATCCTTAAAATTTCTCTTAAGGATATCGCATAGTATCAGGGGACGTATATCTTGATACGACACATAGCAATTTTCACCCCGAATAGCGTTTTTGTTTTGAGGAGGAAGAGTGGCAAAAATAGAAGAGGAGCCATTATCAAGGTTACCTTTCCTCCCGTACTACTATTGAGTATTTAGATGGCGCTCATTCCTATTTTTGTAGCGATTTCACACGGGAGCTACCCACTAAGAGATGGGATCCCTGGAGATTCTGCCCTCTAAAGGAAGATGTTTCTCTGTGTCCAATAGTGTCTAAAGGTCTATCTTCGTAGAACTTCAGACTTCAGGGGAGGACAGCTCTTCAAAGGAGAAACTTCAGGATCAAACTTATCCCTAAAACAACTGAGGGCGAAGCTCACCTACTTCATTTGCAGAGCGAATCCTGACAGTACACCCGCAGGTTATGATCTGAGAAAAATTGCTTCATCACTGAAATTTTTTCAGTATATGGACTTTGAGCGTCTTCGCTCATATACTGGATGGAAATCATCCAGAGTGTTCTACAAACAATACGCAAAGCAAGTCCACGAACTGAAGCATTATGTGGTGGCGGCAGGTAGTGTATTAAAACCTGTCGTCTAGTGCTGCAATGAACAGTTAATTGATTGGGACTATCAATTAGGGTAAAAAGGTGTTGACACTTCCAGTGCGATACCTTCTAAGTGAGTGTCACCATGGTGACACTAAGACTGTTCAAAATCTCAGGTGTGGAATTATACAGGTAACACTTGTATCGTGTGTACATAGTACACAGTGTTGATAGTATACAACATTTACAGAAATTATATTAGGAAAATTTATCAAAATTCTCAAATTTAGAGTGGCACTCATCATTTCTCCCCTTTCAGGGAGAAAAACATTTTCTGTATACGTTGTACGTATAATTCCCTTAACACGTTACACTCGTTATTCCATTTGGTCATTTATTCAAAATAAATGTCTATTAGAGTGTAATTGCATCTTATTTCGCCCTGCAATTAGCGCATTAAATATGCCAGAGTTCTCTTACTTATTTATTTAAGTAAACCTCATATTGTATGCTTACAAACAATGGATATAGTTGACACTTAGTTGTTCCAACAACATATACAAACTGTGAGACCTTTTGTAAATCTAGTGGATACTTATGTTTGTTCATACAATATATGCAAACCATGAGACCCCTTTTCTACTGTCTAGTATGACTCTTCCCTGCAGGGGGCAGGAAGCGCTAACATTGTCCATGATTAGTGGTAATGACGGATAACGGTAACGTCATTTGTCTCAATGGTCCGGATGACCATAGAAAAATTGTCCCAATGTTAAGGCACCTATGAAAATCCACAGATACAGTACTTTCTAGTAATTCTCTGGTAAACTTCCATCAGGACGACATGGCTTGAGCCCAAAAAACGGATTTTGAGCGAAGCGAAAAATCTACTTTTGGGTCCCTCCCAAAATTACTATATCTGTAGCACCATGCTCAATGCTACAAGGAATCAGCGCCATCTAGATACTCAATAGTAGTACGGGAGGAAGGGTAACCTTGATAACGGCTTCCCTTCTATTTTTGCCACTCTTCCCCCTCGAAACGAAAATGCTATTCGAGGTGAAGATTGCTGTGTGTCGTATCAAGATATACGTCCCCTGATATTATGTGATATCCTTAAGAGAAATTTTAAGGATATTCATGCCAGGAGTTAGAATTCTGGAGACCTAAAGGTTAATTCTCTGGGAATATCACTGTAGCCAAATATCCATAAGAAAGCTACCTATAGGAACCTTCCATCAGGACGACATGGCTATCTCACCCAAAAATAGATTTTTCGCTTCGCTCAAAATCCGTTTATCCATGCCAAATCAAGCACACAATCTGTAATACTGTCCAACCTAAAAACAACTAATGATGATATTAAGTTAGATGTCAAACCCCACCTAGATGTAAGTTACAGAAGAGGAGTATTTTTAACAGAGATCTGTATGAATTTACAGAGGAGATACTTACTGGCCATGTGTCCACTTAATGTATGGAAAGTTCACAAATTCCCCAGGTACATCAATGATTATGCTTATTTTCCAGGATGCTGATGTACCTTTTCATATTATTATTGAAAATGAAATGATTAAAGTACGACCATGCAAACAGAAGCCACTGCAATATTTTAATTGTTTTAAATTTGGACACCCGTCTAAAGTTTGCAAAGATGAGAAAATATGTGGTATTTGCTCAAATTCTTACCATGGAGAATGTGCACTTGGAGGGACGTGTTTAGATTGCAACTCAAATCATAAATCCACAGACTAGAGCTGCGAGCTGTATAAGTTGGAAGAAGCTGCCCTTAACATATTGAATCTAGAACATATGTGTGGGACATGCCAAGAGACTATTAAATAAATCAAATAGCTATGCTAAGGGGTTAAAATCAAACCCCCATAGTCCTCCTAATACCTCTAGAAAAAGAAATATACCATCAGATGAAATGCTAAATGATAAGAAAAACATATTACCTCCTGAGGCTTTACCACGCAGTATTAATACCTGGGCATTGCCCGTCTCTGTACAGCTTTTGTCCCGCATCACAAAAACTAGTACAAACCTCTCTCAAGCCATGTCCTTGCCTGATTTGATGGAGGTTCCACTTAAAACCAGCTTATCTGATGCACATGTAGTGGGAAAGGTGCAAAAACCTACAATCTTACCATCTATTAATCGTAAGAGAGAGACCTCCATCCCTCTCACCTCCCTCCATTAGAAACATTAAAGTTATGACATCAAATAAATTTGATGTTTAGTCTGTTGATGTTTCTAATGAACTATAAGATAAATTGAATGAATCAGAAATTCAAGTTGAGGTCCACTATCCATCTCAACAAATAGAGCAAAAGGACACAAAGAAAAAGACAAACATAAAATCCAACATATCAAGACCATCCCTGAAGAAACCTATAAGTATATACTGTAGTAATGTTAGATTAAAAACTGCAAATGGGGAGACCTCATCCAAAGGGTATTCAAGAAATTATCCATAGTTTTCTCCTCCATTTTGCAATGGAATTGTCAGGGTTTAAGGGCCAAACATGAAGAACTTAAGCTCCTAAGTCATGAACATTAACTCATAATTGTATGATTGATGCTAACACTCCTAGTCCTCGAGAGTATGTTAGCTATAGAACACCATATAATCAACAAGCAGGGAGCCATGGCAGAAGTCTCATGTATGTGTAATAAATGAAATAGTTTGTTATTACATGTTTAAAACACATGACGTAATATGTCATTGTGGTTGAAGATGCTAGCGTGAGATTTGCTGTAGTCATATAAAATCATAAACAGGATGTACTTTGCAGCCTCGGCAATGTAACATTTTTCTGAAACGTCAACACCAATGCATGGTGTGTGAAAGATTGTGTCGTCATCGGATGCAGGTGTCTTCCAAGAGACAATGTAAAAGTTTCCATATTGTGTTTAAATGCTATGACAACTAAGCATACGATATCTGTGATATCAATAATTTAAGCAGTTCATATCTATACTTCACCTGAATTGGTCATCCGACCAAACCAGCTCCACTCCTATGATGGAGATGTTTAACTCTGTTATTTTTAGAGAATAAATACTTTTTAAAGTTACTAAGATGAACTTCATTATCAAGACTTAACATCTTAAACAACACATACTCAATGTGTTCTTATAAAAGTAGCACACTAATAAATGGTGGCAGCGGTTAAACTCTACGAATCAGAGAAAGATCTTCAAGTAATTATAATAATAAACTCTAAGAATTAGAGGAAGATCTTCAAGACATCAAAATAAAGCTGTAAAAACCAGAGAAAGATCTTCAAGAACTCAACGTTAATGTATCTACAATTTTGACTAAGAAACATAGTCCATCGAAATCTATAACATTTAATGAATGTTATACATACAAACTGATGAACTGGATCTTCAGTCAACATCCTAGGAAACCCAAGGATTGACGTTCAACGCTTACAAAACATATACAGGAAGCACTACATTCAACGGAAACTCGAACGATACATCGCTAACATACATCAAGAGAGAGAGAGGATGTGATGACATCACACAGAACCATATATAAGCTAAGTACAATTTTTTAAATTCATTCCAGTTTGGGCAGTGAAGTGTAGTTATCACGAGTCGTTAGTCGATTATTCCTGGGGTGAGTGGTTTGCTAATCTTTTATTTTCCTTTCATTATAGGAAACTGTGTTCAACTCTGAATTCTCATCTAGAATTTTTTCTCTCTTTGTGCTAATTCCTTTTTCTTTCAGAAATTTACAGGAAATATCTTTGTGTTCGGTTTTCTTTCAGAAATTCTCGGGAAATGTCTTGGGATTAGTAACATTGCTTGGGGAATTTTATTATACATATGCGTTTACGCAGTGGACGTCTGTATTCATATAAATATTTTGATAGAATTGCAAGGGGTCGAAGAGATAGGAAAAGAAATACAGCATTCATGACTCCCCCTGTGAGCCCCACCCCTGAACCTAGTGGCGTAGGCCAGACTAATCCTTCCCCAATTGTGACGCTTGTAAATGCCAGGTCAGCAATCCTTCCTTTTCAGGGTCGAGTCAATGGGTTCTTGCCTCAAAATGTGGAGTCATGGATTTCATCCGTCGATGCCCATTTAAATGCCAAACAAATCGTAGACCCTTTTGTACAATTACAAAAAGCTAAAAGTTTTATAGATTTTTCTAAGGGGGATGCGAGTGGGTATTTAAGAGGTGTTTCATTTCAAGAAGCAGTTACCTGGGATGATTTCAAAGTTAGGTTATGCGCGGTCTATGCGGGTGAAGAAGCCTTGGAAGTAGTATTAACGTTAAGAAATACACTTAATCAAGCCACTATGAATTGGCTTAATGTTATTGAGAGAGCAGCTCTCATAGCTGATAGGCTTAATGAATATCAGGACATTTTAGGTAATTCCACTCGGGTTACTAGAGATAACATCTCCATGAAAGATTTTTTACGATTAATGTATTTAACTTGCATGACACTTATGTTGCCTAAAGCTTTAGTGCGGTGTTTTGATAAAAAGTTAACGCCTGCAATTACGGAATTGGATGTATATAAACAGATAAAAAACACATGTCTAAGTGCCTAGATCTCGATCCCGTGTTAACTCAAGTTTTTGCAAAGAATGAAACAAAGCCACAAACAGTGAACGTAGTTAATAATAGTCAAGTAGCGGGAATGACGTGTTATAATTGCAAACGTCAATGTCACTTAAGCGCGGACTGCAGAACGAAATTCTGCTCAATTCATAATAGTTCGACACATTCATACAATCAGTGTTACTCGCGTAAGACACAACAGAATCCAAGAGATACACAGTCAATTCCACAGTCAGTTCCATATGGAAGTAAAAAGAAAAATCCTCATTTTAACAATAAGAAGAAACAACCAAATGTCAATGCAGTTCAGAGTCCAAAACAAACAAACACTTCTTCGAATATCGCTGAGCCTGGGTCGTCAAACCAGACCTCGCAAGGTCAGACTAATTTTCAGAATGTGCAGAGCAAAGCAAATACCACATAGTTAACTCCAGAGGGGAAGAGAGTGATGTTGGGTCAAGGTCATTCATGTCAACATCAATAGTATTGAATAATCAATTTAATGTTTTACCAGATAATTGTGAGGCAATAGATTTTCCTATGAAACACACGGCCGAATTAAGTAAAACACTGCATGCTCCCGTAGATTTGCAACGAATTCATACGATAATAAGTCAAAATGAGTTACGACCAACCTTATATGCTGTAAATTTAGAACACAAATCCTTTACGTTACTTTTTGACTCTGGTAGTCCACGTAATATCATGGATTTGAAGACACATCATTTGTTGTTTTCGAACTTTCCGATTGAAAAATCCGGAGTTAGACTCTCGGGTGTAGGAAATAATGAATTAAATGTCATAGGCAAAACTCATGTTCAATTCAAAGTCGGTAAACGCACGTTTGCCGATACATTTGTTGTTGTACAAAGCATTGATATGTATCCAGCTGTAATTATAGGATACCCATCTATGGGAAATCAAAGCATTATCTTAGCCCCTGCCAAGCACGGCGTGTATATCAAAGGGAAATTCTATAAGTCTTCTAATACCTTAAAATCAGTTTTTGATAAAAAGGAGACGACAAATGTAACCGTAACGTACGTTGAAGAACCAATAACTTGTCTCACTAATAAAGAAATAATATAAGCGACCCAGCAGAATTCTCGTTCACCCGTAATATCATCTTGCACGCAATCTATCGAGCCAAACGTACCTTCGAATTTAATAGTGCAAATAAAGAAAACATTACCGGGATCTGAAATATTAATCCTTTCCGACACTTTGAAAACTAACGGATTGTCTGTCACACAAGCTATTTATACAGTAGGCTCACATCAACAATGTAATATTGAAGTCTGTAATCATTTAAATAACACTTTAGTAATTCACAAAAATCAACATATCTTGGATGTAGAAGTTTATAAACATCGTATTCTTACCGTTGCTGAAATCAATCACTCTCAATCAGTTGCGGATGAATCCCTTTTGCGATCTATTAAAAATAAATTCAATAAAGACATTCAAGACGAAGAAATTCAGCAGAAAATTTTTGGACTTTTAACTAAATATCATGATGTTTTTTCCACTACGGATGGATCCTTAGGAAAAACAGATGTGATCGAGCATCAAATAAGGTTAAAAGACAAGCAGAAAATTATCTATGTACCCTCGTACAGACTCCCTATGAAATTCCAGAATGAAATAAATGAAGTAGGTAAAATGCCTGAGGAAGGAGTCATTAGGAAATCAAACAGCCCTTATAATTTTCCTTTAATAGTTGTACCGAAAAAAGATCGAACATGGCGTATCTGCGTCGATTTCCGTCATCTAAAAGAGGAGACGATCCCTGATCGATTCCCAGTGCCATGTACTGACGATATTTTGTCTTTGTTAGGTCAGAATAAATATTTTACCAGTTTGGACTTACTTAAAGGCTTTCACCAGATATCATTAGAAGAAGATAGTATCCCATACACAGCCTTCAGCACAGTCAGGGGACATTATGAATTTTTACGGATGCCTTTTGGTTTACGTTGTGCTCCTATAACATTTACAAGAATGATTAACATAGTGTTTGGAGACTTGTTAGGGGATATATTGCATGCCTATATGGATGATCTTGTAATCTTTTCCAACACCTTAGAAGAACATCTACGTAAGTTAGAACTAGTACTACAGAGATTAAGACAACACAACTTAAGGGTAAAGATTAGTAAGTGTGAATTTTTCAAAACAAAATTAATATATTTGGGTTTCATGGTGTCAAGCCAAGGTCTTAAAGTAGTCCACGATAAGGTGTCAGCTATACGTAATTTTCCCATACCTACTAATGTCAAGGGAGTACAGCAATTTCTGGGTTGTAGTGGATATTACAGGCGTTTTATACGCAACTATTCAATAATAGCCGCTCCTTTAACTGATCTTACGAAGAAGGGCGTAGATTTCATATGGTCTGAGCAACATCAACAGGCGTTTAATACCTTGAAAGATGAACTGTGTAGTTCTCCTATCTTAAAATTTCCTGACTTCGGTAAGGAATTCTTCATTGCAACAGACGCCTCAGACTTAGGAGTAGGAGGGGTATTGCTTCAGCAATATGATAAACAATTTTTCCCGATAGCTTTCTATTCTCGAAAATTGAGAACTTCCAAAAGTAAGTATGCAGTAATAGACGAGGAAGGGCTAGCTATTGTTAATTCACTAGTGCATTTTAAGTTCCTAATTTACGGTTATCCCGTTAAGGTTCTTACTGACCATAAACTACTAACCGAGTTCTTTAAAGGCTTCAACCACAGCCCTAAACGAACTCGGTGGCATTTGATCATTCAAGATTTTGCCGCAAGAATCGGGTATTTACCTGGGAAAGCAAATATCATTGCGGATGCATTATCACACAACCCCGTGTCATCTTGTACGGAGCCTTTAGCTGAATTAATAGATATATCAACATCCATGCCTATTGTTAAAACGATATCTGAACAAGAAGATTTAGGCTGGAGCGCTGAATTGTTACAGGACTGAGCAAAGAAAAGATCAGAAAATAGAAACAATTATAAATGCTTTGAAAGGTAATCATAAGGAAAAGGGATATATAAAGTATAAGCAGCAGAATTATATAATCAAAGATAATATTCTGTGTAGGACTGTGACAAGGAAAACCCGCAATACACCACATGTAACTAACGACCAGGTAGTAGTACCAATCTCACTTATTTCCACTGTCCTGAATTGGTTGCATTCAAATCCATTACATGGACACCCGGGGTTCTCATTAATGTCACAGAAAGCCAAATCATTTGTTTATTGGCATACGATGCTTACAGATATAAAAAGACACATAGCTAATTGTCGCACATGTCAGGAAAACAAAGGGCATACGAAAACACCAGTCAGCCTAGGGGCTTATCCCGTGCCCAATCAACCCTTTGAAAGAATACATTTAGATTTGTTAACAGGATTTTACGAGTCAGACAGAGGAAATAAGCACCTTTTAGTAATTATAGATGCTTTAACTCGATATACAGAACTAATAGCGCTTAATTTTTTAAAACTAAAACTGCGATTGAATGCGCTAGGAAGTTTTACGAGTGTTACATTTGTAAACATGGAATTCCACACATGATAATCTCAGACTCGGGTGGTGAATTTAATAATCACTTTTTTACCTCATTGTGTGAATTCCTTAGCATAAAGAAAATAAATACCATGATATATCACCCAGAGTCGAATGGGCTAGTGGAAAGAGCAAATAGAAAAGTCTTAAATATATTAAGAGTAACACTAGGGGGATCAGACCCCAACTGGGATATTGCAATACCGGCGACACTGAGTACTCTGAATCATTCATATCATATATCAATTAAAATGTCACCGCATGAAGCATTGTATGGTACCCCAGTTAGAACGCCTTTCCATGTATTAACGCCTACAACTAATCTATCAAATCCTTTAAAAGAATGTATAAATGCAAGCATAAGTCGATATGATATCCTTCGAAAGAATTTAGAAGAATCACAAATCATAATGAAAAGGAATCATGATAAAATAGCGAAGCCAACTAAAACATATACCATAACGTGTATATACAAATCAATGTGCGTAAAGGACTCAATTATAAACTAACATCTAAGTTTGAAGGCCCATTTAACATTTTGGAAACATTAACGGCCAATAGGTTTAGAGTTTAAAACGTATCCCAACCCACGGATGAGAGAATAGTACCATTGGCTCACATAAGAAATTAAAAAAAGAAAAAAAAAGAAAAGAAAAAGAGAGAGAAAGAAGTGAGGGAAAATTTTTTTGTTTTATGTGATTGAAAGTTTTCTTCTTAATACAGGAGTAATTACATATATTTTTCTCGTTACAGGTTTCCAAGATGAATTTTTTGTTGTTGGGAGTGATATTGTTCGCTCAGACATTTTTCTCGTGTGGGATGAGCTCTAAAACTAAAAGTATAGATTTTAAATATGGCACTATAGTTGAAAGACAAGAAGACGTTTTTATTACATCAAGCAACGTAGTTGTAGAAGTGAATATGCAAGCAATTTTTCTTCCAGAGAATGATGTCACTAGCTTAAGAACCGCCATTTCAAGGTTTTCTGTCTCATTGGATGAGTTGCATAGAAGACATTTTCATTTGACTACAGAGAGTTTGCTTGGATCGACATTAAAAGTTGCAGAGATGCTATCTGATGACTTGAAAAATAAGACTTACGAGACAGGATCTTTGGCTTATGACCTTTTGATGTGGACTGTAGGACACGAACATAAAGAAAGACGAAATCCGTTTATTTATGTTGCATTAAACATCTTTGGGTCTGTTGCAAGTTTAGGTTTAGGAATTTCCAATCGTCTTAAGATTAGTAATCAAAATAAGAAAATTGAGTTCTTGACTCATGAAGATGAATTGATTATGTCAGAACTAAGGAATCAGCTAGCTTCGATCAATCAAATTATGGATTTAGTAAATGAACATTCAAATAATATCATTCAGATTATGGAAGTACAGGATTTGTTGGCAACGTTAACGTATTATGATTCAAAGATAGATCACATACATAACAGAATTCCACATTTCATTGAGAAATCCAAGGATTATGTAGAAGCTATCACGTTAGCAACTAAAGGTGTACTGTCGCCCCATTTGTTGCCTATAAATTACTTATAGTTAATTCTGGAGAACGGAAGAGATAAACTAGGCGAACGTAAGTTAGAATTTTATTACAGCCTAATTACAGTAAGCATTGATAATAACAAGATTAGGATTACAATTCTCTTTGAATCTTCTGATGCCTGGCAATCTTACAGGATATCACCATTTCCGCCTTTCATGACGAATCACTCAAATCCAGTAATATCCAGTTTGACAGGACACGTATTACAGCGGACTCATTTGAATTCCATAAAAAACTTAATGGATTCATGCGAGTTAGGTATAGTGCTAGACGGTGCTCTCTCCCATACAAGTGAAAATTGTCTGGATAAGCTTTATCCCTTTGACAATAATGAGTTCAATTGCAGAACAATGGCTCGTGGATACGATACGACAAGGACGGCTTCAATGTATCATGCCCTGACGGATCCACGTCATTCGCCCACATCAGTGTTGCAGCAGATGGTTGTATCGGGACTTCCCCTAATTCCATGGTGACCGGACTAAGGACACTCATCAGAGAACGAGCCTACTTCGCGAACTTCACGTGGACATCTACAATGCCAGCACTACCTCTCCCGTACAATCAACAGGTTGCCAAGCGGTTGATGAAATTGACCGAGATGGACCACCTGTCACCGACTTATAAGGAAATTCTTCACCCCATACTACTAGCAGGATTAGGCATTACGGTGATGATATTTATCGCCGTGAACATCCTTGTTTGGCGTAGGTTACGGTACAGCAGGAAGCTAAAACAGAACGTTTCGCCATGTCCAGACAAAACTCCTTATTTAATTCAGTTTAAAGCCGTTTGAAGTGGCCACCTCATTTGCTAAAGGAGTAAAATGTTTTGGAAAGTGTGTTTGTACGAAAAGCTGTTAGTACGCTAGTAATATGTAATTGAAGAAATTATCTACATTACATTGTTAAAAATACATTTAAAAAAAAGCATTTAAAAAAAACATAAATCATTTTTTCTCTCGGCATCTAATAAAATATATAAGCCGGAATGTTAACAGAAAAGAGAAAAAAAAATAAAAATAACAGAATCTATGGGCATCTAATAAAATATATCAGCCCTATATATATATATATATATATATATATATATATATATATATATATATATATATATATATATATATATACAGTGAACCCTCGTTTATCGCGGTAGATAGGTTCCAGACCCCCGCCGCGATAGGTGAAAATCCGCGAAGTAGTGACACCATATTTACCTATTTATTTAACATGTATATTCAGACTTTTAAAACCTTCCCTTGTACGTAGTACTGTTAACAAACTACCCTTTAATGTACAGAACACTTAATGTATGTACTAACGTACCCTAAACTAAAACAGGCACAAATATTAAGGGCGACTTTATATCATGCGTTTCCTATATACGCCAAAAAGCACGATAAAAAATGGCAACCAATGTTTTGTTTACGTTTATCTCTGATTATAATGAAGAAACAAACGCATTTACACATCTGTGTATAGGTTAGTTTCTGCATCGATTATATTGATTATTCAGTACAGTATGTTGATTTGGTTATTACTAATGTTTTACTTAATTTTTCTTAGGACTTCCAAATGAAATGTTTTTCTTTATGACGCCGCCTGAAACGACGGCGTCATAAAGTACGCTCAGTAAACAAACTAAGGAATTTAACGCGCATGATGAAAGTGATAAATAATGATATTACAGTAAAAGCTTTAATAAAATATGTTATTACAAATATTATTTACCGTATCTATATAAAATCATACATACGTAGCAAAGCAGGAAAACAATCTACGAGAGAGAGAGAGAGAGAGAGAGAGAGAGAGAGAGAGAGAGAGTTGTTTTACATACGTAAATGTAAATTTTAAACAAAAAAAAATAGCCCCATTTCATATAAAATAGATTACAAATATTTTACTTTATCATATTACAGTAGTCTGTATAATACTGTAAAGTTCAGTACAGTATGTTGTTGTTAAAGTCGTGGCGATGAAATTCTCACGAAACAAAAACACGCCATTTGAGTACAACAGCTGATCTCTCTCTCTCTCTCTCTCTCTCTCTCTCTCTCTCTCTCTCTCTCTCTCTCTCTCTCTCTTCGTGTTATACAATACTTACATTTAGATGAAGAAACTAAAATTAGTTTTCTTAGTGTCAATTAAATACGAAACGAAATAATTAGGCCGAGTCTACATCCATTTCAATCATAGCTAAAAATACGGCATCCGATTTCATCAGCAAACCACTATTTTTTGGGAAATATCATTTTATTCTAGAAAATTGCCACTTTTTAAATAGTTAATTGCACATTAAGAAAGCGTGTACTTTTGTTTTTAAATTTCGGGTTTGTTTTAAAAATCGAGTATTGTTGACTTCTTTTTTTTTTTATTTTTGGCTGTGATTAGATCAGCTGTCATCTAGCTGCCGCTCTTGAGTGTGTACGAATACACTAACAAAGTATCATTTATACCATTTCTTAACTTATTCAAACCGTCTACAGTATACAGTTGATATTACATAAGCACCAATGTGTTATAACCTATCAAATTTTTTTGTTTATTACATTTAAACCCCCCTCCTCTCTCTCTCTCTCTCTCTCTCTCTCTCTCTCTTTCTTCTCTCTCTCTCTCTCTCTCTCTCTCTCTCTCTCTCTCTCTCTCTCTCTCTCTCTCTCTGGGCTACTTTTCACTACCTCCCATTCCTTACCTCTCTCTATCTCTCTAACAAATGATATCTTTGTTGCTCCTCAAAGTTTCATTTATATTGAAAATCAATCACGATTCAATTTTCCTTACTTTCTCCAATCTCGCACCATCGGTCATATCGCGGTATTTTTTATATTTCTGGAAAATCCGCGATATATGTATATACATGGGTTATGAAAAAAATCCGCGAAGTGGTGAATCCGCGATGGTCGAACCGCGAAGTAGCGAGGGTTCAGTGTATATATATATATATATATATATATATATATATATATATATATATATATATATATATATATATATATATATATATATATATATATATATATATATATATATGTGTGTGTGTGTGTGTGTGTGTGTGTGTACGAAACCGTGGTACGTGTACGTACCAGGAATTCGTGTTTGTGCACTAAAATTGAATCTTTACCAAGGTAACAAATATTTTTATTAGTTACCGTATTGTGTTAATCTATGTTTCTGACAAAGGTAACAATTATTCTTTAATAAGTTACCGAATCATATGTATATCAGTATTTTTTTTGGTACCATATAATCATTTGCTAGCAATGTACCATATATATGATCTGTATTTATCATGCATTTTTTTTCTTTGCTTTGGTAATATCTTTTCATATGCATTATTGTTATCATTTTTTGATGTGCCTATTTGGACATTCGTCCTCATTTGCTTATGGCTAAAGTTAAACAAAGAATAATATATATGTCCAGTCACACCTAGTAAACATGTTTTGGCTTGTTGTTAAATTTTTTTTTGAAAAATTGAGATAGCTGGCCGAGCTAATGTAATAAATGAAATAGTTTGTTATTACATGTTTAAAACACATGACGTAATATGTCATTGTGGTTGAAGATGCTAGCGTGAGATTTGCTGTAGTCATAAAATCATAAACAGGATGTACTTTGCAGCCTCGGCAATGTAATATTTTTCTGAAACGTCAACACCAATGCATGGTGTGTGAAAGATTGTGTCGTCACCGGATGCAGGTGTCTTCCGAGAGAGAATGTAAAAGTTTCCATATTGTGTTTAAATGCTATGACAACTAAGCATACGATATCTGTGATATCGATAATTTAAGCAGTTCATATCTATACTTCACCTGAATTGGTCACCCGACCAAACCAGCTCCACTCCTATGATGGAGATGTTTAAAGTTACTAAGATGAACTTCATTATCAAGACTTAACATCTTAAACAACACATACTCAATGTGGGCTTATAAAAGTAGCACACTAATATATGTTCGTCGAAATGTTCCCCAAATACCTTTATCTATTCATACACCTCTGCAGGCAGTGGTTGTACAGATTGATATAGAAAGAAAATATACAATACGCTCTTTGAACTTGCCTCCAAATGATAATATATCGTATGATAATTTAGTAGAGGTGATTCAACAGCTCTTTCAACGTTTTCTTTTACATGGAGATTTGAATGGTAGACATCCTTTGTGGAGTGATGTTTTAGCAAACACCAGGGGCAATATTATCTCATCAATTGTGGAAAACGAGGATGTCGGACTCCTTAATACAGGAGAGCCCACACACTTCCATGTTCAGACAGGTACCTTGTCATGCATTGACCTTTCAATTGCAAGCTCTAACTGCCTTCTTGATTTCGATTGGAGGACATTAGATGATTGACATACTAGTGATCATGCACCAATCATTATAAACACCAAGGGCCCACCTTTACAAAGATCTCCACGATGGAATCTTGGCAAGGCGGACTGGTTTAAATTTCGTGAGCTAGGTGAAATCGAGGGTAGTACAGAGCAGTTTAAGTGTGTTGATGATGCCATATTCCTACTGAATGGAACTCTCCTTACAGCAGGAATCAATTCGATTCCCAAAACCGCAGGATTATTCAAACGACGGCCAGTCCCGTGGTGATCTTCAGAATTAACTGCCCTGTACAGAGCCACCAGAAAATCTCTGACTAGATTGCGCAGACGCCATACTGATGAGGTTTTAATTATATACAAGAAATGTAGAGCACAGTTCCGTCGTGCCATGAAAGAAGCTAGGCGCCAGTCATGAGTGTCTTTTGTTTCCTCGATTAGCAGTAGAACACCACCATCTTCACTGTGGATGTCGTGAATTTTTCTCCGACTTATTGAAATTAATAATTCGATGGAATGGGCCGATGACAAGACCTTGAAGAGGTTTGCTTCCCAAAACTATTCAGGATTCAATAAAATATGATCACAATTTTAAGTTTATTTCAAAAATAATCATTTGATAAAGAAAAAACACACACAATAACACTTCAGACAAATTGAAAGTTATATCTGTCCCCCTTAGGGGGTCTGCAATATGTGCTCATGAAACACAGAGTCCACGTTGGACTAAATAAGACTAAGTTTCGAAAGGATAACAACAAATCTATGGTAAATCACATACCAAAGCCTACAGGCATTATTTGAGGCATAAAACTAATCCCCAGTCCCAGGGATGACAATTTTACAGATCGATACAAATTTACATACACAGACTCACAAAGGAACCGACCTGGTATCGCGGTAGCTTGGAGGCGGAGACGGAGAGACTAACAATATAGTAACACTTACTGGGTTGGATCTTTAGGTAGGAATGAACAAGAGCCATTCAGGACAGTTCCGAGGAAAACTACGGTCTCCCGCGCTAACTAAAGTGTCCTTGTGAGATGCGTGGGAATTCTTACGTTATTTATTCAATAAGGGGTTTGATAAAGTTTCTTTATCGACCACAAGACAGAGAAAGTCAAAGTCTTACGTCAGATCAAAGGGTAAACTTAATACTTCAGCTGAAGGCCATAATTTGCTATAATCCAACAAACTAGAGAGTCCTTGTCTCTAAACATATACAAAGATATTTTTGCCGTGGTAAAATAATACAATATAATTTTCGTAATTTGTAAATAATAAAAACTTCGTCTCTCTGACACCCGCTCCTTCCCCACCAGGTGGTTGAAAATTATGCCACAATACCGTCAAGTATTGGACAACACTCATTCGTAGAAACGAGATCTTCCAGTCTTACCCCAATTTAACGCAACGTTCGTTGAGTTGAATGGCGGGGATTTCGAATGATCAGTTCGAAACTCCCGACAGTGGAGGAAATTAAATCAGGTAGCTGGCAAATTCACCCCCAACCCATCACCAGTGTTGAAAATGAACGGTCATTATCTGACTGGAGCAACTGAGGTTAGCAATGGCCTGGCTGATCATTTCTCAAATGTGTCATGCAAGTGTGTAGCAGCCCCTGGTCACCAGCATAGGAACATTGGAGAAAAGAAAGTTTTAAATTTCGCAACAGGAAGGGAGGAGTCAAACAATTCTCCATTTACTGAAAGAGAATTTGATTCTGCCTTTTCCACTTGTAATAATACGGCCCCTGGACCCGATGGAATTCCACATGCAATGATCAAACATGTACCAGTTAATACAAAGTTATTTATTTTAAGTATTATTGATAGAATATGGCAGGATCATAGTTATCTAAGTGTTTGGGAACTAGCCATTATCTTAGCCTTTTTAAAACTCAGTAAGGATAAGTTTTTAGCAGCAAACTATCGACCAATTGCATTGACATCTTGCTCATGTAAGATCATGGAGAAGATGGTCACTGCATGACTGATGTGGTACCTGGAAAAGAAAAGTATTTTATCCCCTATCCAGTGTGGATTCAGAAAAATGCACTCGACAACTGATGTGTTGATACGACTTGAGTCCTCTATTTTGAAGCCTTTGCTTCCAAACAGCACCATGTAACAGTCTTTTTTGGGCTCAAGCCATGACGTCCTGATGGAAGGTTCCTTCAGTAGCTTCCTAGGGTATATTTAACTACAGGGATATTCCTAGAGAATTAAACTAAAGGTTATCACAGAATTCTAACTTCTGGTGCGAGTACCCCAAAGGTTTCCCTCTAGGATATCGTATATCAACAGGGGACGCATGTATTAACATGCCACATAGCTATCTGCACCCCATATAGAGTTAACACTTCGATATGAAAGGTGGATAATAACTGGGGAGCCGTTCCACAGTTACATTCATCCGTGGATGCTTTTGGTACTCGAAACGTAAACAAACGGGCACCATTGCTAAATCACGTCACGTCCGTCCTCATCCTTCAGCCTGTAGCTCCTAGCTTTGGTCGGATTTTCCTTGAGTGCGTTTTTCATCTGCTTACATCGCCAATATGTCGCTACCTTCAGCCACGCCTTCTTCTGGAAAGTTGAGTACCAGGTCCCATTATTGTTTAAATAAGCTCTAGCCGTAAAGTAACTTCTACTTTTCGTAAAATATTGTGTTTTGTGGCAGAGCTGTGCCGATCCCGGATGCGCCATTTTATGGCGTCTCTGTTCATATCGCATGCTTTATTTAGTTAGCCAGAACAGCCCTCTCCGGTCATTTAACTAATTAATATTATTAGTTATTTAGTCTTCATAGCTAGGGAATTCTTATATCGTTTTTTAGCGCTCATCAGACTCGGTCGCTGTTCGACCCCATACTAGATCGCTAGCTTTGCCCCTAGGCTGGACAGCCTAATGCTTGTTCTCATGCATGATATATACCAGTGTTCTTAAGTTAAGTTATGAAGATTGTGGCATTATTAAACATACTATTTACTGTGATGTAAGTGTTTTCGCCTTCAGGGACCATATAAGGGACAGTGTTGATTGTGTATCATCCCCTCCTAACCTAATGTAGGAACCCTTATATGCTCCCTATTCCCCCTGCCTGCGGGCATTCCCTCTGGTAGACTTGCTTCCCCTTCTATATAGGGGAATCTCGTCTACAACCAGAGTATTTATCGCTTCTCTGCCTACCCTAAGGAAATGACCCTCCCTTAGGGTCGTGCCTGAGATAAGCAAGGGCCCTGCCCTTCCTCAGTTGCACCTGGTTGGGTTACTCCTTCCTTCCTGCAACTAGCGATGTGTCTTTCAAGCTTTACTAGCCTAGGAGTTAGCCCTCTTACTCTAGGTTAAGCTCTGGGGGTTGATTCTGCCTTATTATAGTTTGAGACGGTACATTAGTACCGTTCTCGATCTGGGCTACCTAGCCTAGGTTAGGGAGCGTTCTCCCTTACCCTGGTGGCCGTTTTCATGCAGAGTCTCCTCTTTAGAAAGACCCATTCTTCTCCCTCCCCACCTATCCCTTTGGTGTAGGCTTGCCTACACACCTCTGTCCTTAGTCCTACATCTCCTCCCTTGGGTGGAGTGGTAGGGCTAACATTGTTCTCCTGCTGAGCTGGCCGCTCTGGTACACATACCCTTCATAGCGTTCTATGGGGGTGGTTGCCGGCAGCGGTCCTGCCGGCGGGGTATTCCCCCCTCTTTGAGTGCCCTCTATCCCTCCCTTGGGTTACCACAGCCACCCGGCCTACTGCCGGCTCCCTGCCGCCGGATGTTAGGAGTAACCACTCCTATCATGTGTGCACTCTCTCCAGAAGGATGCCGGAAGGGTATAGGATCTTACCCCTTCCATCCCTCCTTACCTTTCTCTTTCTATCCTGGTGCCGGTCCCTTGCCGTCTCTACTGCCGGCGATAACCGCCACTACCTCGGGTGACATTCTTTCATAAGATGCCTCCCCCCCCAGTAAGACGTCAACCTTCCGTATGCCGGAAGCTGCCGCCTTCCGTCGGCTTGCCGCCGACGTCCCACCCTTCGTTTTATCTAGCAACAGCCGGCCGACTTTCGAAGTCGGCCATCCGCATGCCGGCATTGATTGCCGGCAATCTAGGTATACGACAATATACACATATATATTATGAATTGATCCAAGGCTCACCATGCCGTCAGCCTTCGGCTGCCGGAGCTCCCGCCCCCTGCCGACGACCCGCTGCTGTGCCAGCAGTCGCCACTATGGTATTATCCTTATAGATACTCAGTGTGTCTGTCTTGATGCCTTCCACCCTGCAGGACCGGCCTCCGGTGTTCCGTCGGTCTGCTGGCACCCTCATGAGACGTTAAGGGACATGCACCCCTTCCATGGCTGCCGGCAACATGCCGACAGTCAATATACTGCAGCCAGATGGCTTGGCCACTTACATATAGGTATTGTCTTACCATCCAAGATTGTGGCTATGCTGTTCGTTTGCACATTACAATACAGTATTCCAGCATACTCTGTGTATCTTAGTGCAGTCGATTGCCGGAACCTACATTTAATAAGGGGTTTATCCTATACCCCTTCTCCCCAAGGGATCTAAGTGGTCTCAGACCCTATTACACTCTACGGGCAATTTCTGTTAGAAGCCTAGCTTGGCTCATCCATATGGATATCCCTCATTGTGACCTTCGAGCACAAAGGAATTGTCTACAGATAAGGTTATGATAACTGGCTGGGCGGGATTTACAAGTATGTGTCTATCTACTTCCTTTCTCGCTCATTAATCTGAAGCATTAAAATGTTTTTATAATTAAGTTATTCTTAATTTTAGATTAAGTTATCTTTAATTTTAGAGTAATGTAAGTCATTCTTATGCCTTCCATGTACTCATGATCTCTTTCTTTTACAGGCGGAGTATATGAAGTGTGAGAGTAACTTCTGCGGGGTGAAGCGCCCGGACTAATACGGGCACAAGGCGTGCCGGACCCACGCCCCCTGCGCCGCCAAGAAAGGCGACTTGAGGTATAGGGACCCGCAGAATTGTACAGTCTGCAAAAGTCTTCTTGTCGAGGCGTTCGACGATCCTTCTTCTGCGGAGGCAAGGGACATTGCTAGGGAGAAGCTACGCAAATGGGTGCGTGGCTTCCAGAAGAACGCCATTGAACCGTATCTTCCCAACGAAGACTTGAGGGCCTTGCTTTTCCCAAAAGCATCGAAAGACTCAGTGGTCCCCCGTGATCAGATCCCCACCGTCTAGATCGTGGTGGAACCTGATGTCGTCATGGCTCAGTCCATGCGTGAGTGCCATCTTGATTCCGACAACGTGGAATGTATGTCGGAAGTGTCGGAAGGGACGGAGAGAAACCTCATGGGCGAGGAACTCGACTATGAGGAAGATCAGGTGGAATACCCTGATTCGGAGACCAAGGTCACTCCTGCTCCCCCAGCAACTCCTGCACCGTACGAGGAACCTGTTCCTTCGACTTCTGCCACCCCAGACCCTCTTCCACAGGCTACTCAAGAGGTCTTCAAGATGCTTGAAGCCCTCATGGAAAAGAAGCTACGAGAATCTCAGGAGCAATTCTGGACGACTCTCGTTAGCTTCAAGTAACCGAAAAGGATTTCGGTTAAGGACCTCCCTACCTGCTCGGAAGCTAACCCATGGAGATACGCCGAGCATATGCCAATTACAACTGGCAAAATTTACATTAGTGAAAGGGTTGGCTCTATATTGCTGGAAGAAGTGGAGTTCTTCCCAAATATCGAGCCTTATCCGGACTGTTACGTCCGGCTCAGGTCCGAACCAGCCTCAAAGGAGGAGACCGAACCAAAGGAAGTTATTGTGTTCGATCTCGCGAAGGCCCAAGCTATGTTAGCTCAGGCGGTGAGGAGTAGGGGTTTCACTAACTCCAAGATGCCGGCGCTTAGTAAGAAGCATCCAACCTTCGTTTCGCCAAATTCTGCGACCTTCCCCTTCATCAAAAAGGCTTTCACAGAGGTCAAAAAGGCAGTGGAGGAAGGGAAACCTTGCCCTGCACTGGAGGAGTACAGACCCTTCTCCATTACTCTTCCCCCCGATGATAGGCACTGGAAAGACATCCAGTCGACCTTCACGGTAGGGAAACTAGACCCTGACGTAGCCGGTCGTCAATTTAATGAGGACCTCCCAAGACTGAACGATCACCTCCTTCGTAGGGAACAGGATACGATTGATTGATTGATTAAAAGTTTTCAGGCATCCTGACATCTAAGGTCATTGACGCTGGTAACATTTAATTTATGTATACAAAAATAAAAAATAAAATAAAATAAAATAAAAAATAAAAGAGTATTCAATTAAAATCATAAAAGTTGAATGTCATAAAAGTTAAATATTTTTCAGAAGACCTGCTTCTGAAATAAATCTAAAAATGCCACTTGCATGGTAGGCCACATCATTTCCAAGAATCTTGGCAAGGATGAACCTGCCACCCTCACCTCGAGCCTCAAACAAATATCTATTCCTTAAGTTGTTATAATTGGGGCATTCGGTCAACAAATGCCTTACTGTTAGAGGTACTAAACAGTCGTCACAATACGGTTGGTGTTGGCCCTTCAGCAGAAACTCGTGTGTCAACCGAGTGTGACCAATACGGAGACGACAAAGAGATGTCTCCCATTTTTGGGGCATCATATTATACTTCCAAGGAGATATGTCATTTGCTACCTCTCGCATTTTATTGCCATCTAGACTATCCCAGTGCAGTTGCCATTTTTTGCAAACCAATTTCTTGATGTCAGGTAAGAAATCATTACAGGGAATGGGATACCTTCTTGGCAGCAACTCGGATGCAGCCTTCTTAGCCAGTGAATCAGCCTTCTCATTCCCAGACACACCTACATGTGCTGGAACCCAACAAAATTGAACTGTTATACCTTTCCGTCCAATAACAAAAAGCCATTCTAAAATCTTTAAAACTAGAGGGTTATTAGAATTAAAAACTTCTATAGCTTGAAGGACACTCCTTGCATCACTAAAAATTGTAAAATTACCCTCCTTCTCTAACGCTATTTTCTCAATAGCGGTTAATATGCCATACAGTTCGGCAGTAAATATGGAAGCGGTCAGAGGAAGTGCACCTCTACAATTAAAACCATTACTATGTACTCCAAATCCAACGCCAGCATCAGATTTGGAGCCATCAGTATAGAGAAAAGTTGATCCTCTATGTTCTTTAACATGTTCATTAAAAAGAGACCTGGCTTCTAGGTCTGACATATTCTTCTTATCTCCAATAAAATATTTACAAAAAGATATCTCTGGTAACTTCCATGGAGGCGTTGAGGATACCTTGAATGGAAGTACCTTATTTCTAATTATATCCAGACTATTTAATAATCGTTTCACCCAAAAGCCATAAGGTTGAGGAGATTTTGGGGGCAACTCAAAGTATGATGCGTGTCTTACAAGGCTTGCAGTCTGAAAGGCTAGAGAGTTAGGGAGTCTTTGCAATCTAAACCAATACCGAATAATGGAAGACATTCGGTAAAGGTCAAGAGGTAACTCTCCAGCATCAACAAGGAGACTTGGGATAGGCGAGGTTTTAAAAGCTCCAGCAGACAATCTAATACCTGCATGATGTATTGAATCTAATATCTTTAACCGGCTTGGGGTGGCTGAAGAATATATTTCACAACCATAACTAATTTTGGAAAAAATCAAGGCCTTGTATAATTTTAAAATAGTATTGCGGTCTGTCCCCCATGATGTATGGGACAATACTTTTAAGATATTCAGAGCTTCAACACATTTAGCTTTTAACGCTTTTAGGTGAGAAACCCATGTAAGCCTACAATCAAATATCAAACCTAAAAATTTAGCTTCTCTTGCACATGGTATCCGTTGACCTTTAATGTATATATCCGGGTCTGGATGTACTCCCCGGATACGACAAAAATGGACAATGGTAGTTTTACTTGTCGAGAACTTAAACCCATTCATGTCAGCCCACTGGATAATTTTATCAATAGAGAGTTGGATTTTTCTCTCAACCATTGCCATTCTAGTGCCAGCAAATGATATTGAGAGATCATCCACAAATAATGTTGAGAGAACATCCTGGGGAATGGCTGAGGATATCCCATTAATTGCTAGTGCAAAAAGGGTTACACTCAGCACACTACCCTGAGGAACTCCTTCTTCCTGGCACTTACTCTCTGATAGTTTCCCCCACTCTCACTTGAAAAACTCTACGTGAAAGAAATGCCTGAATAAATAGTGGCAGCTTTCCTCTCAATCCCAATTCATGAATGGTTTTAAGTATACCATATCTCCATGTGGTATCATATGCCTTTTCAAGGTCAAAAAATACTGTCACATGGTGCTGTTTGGAAGCAAAGGCTTCACAAATAGAAGACTCAAGTCGTATTAACACATCAGTTGTTGAGTGCATTTTTCTGAATCCACATTGAATCGGTGATAAAATACCCTTCTTTTCAAGGTACCACATCAGCCTTGCATTGACCATCTTCTCCATGATTTTACATAAACACGAAGTCAATGCAATAGGTCGATAGCTTGCTGCTAAAAACTTGTCCTTACCAGGTTTTAAAAAGGCTAAAATAATGGCTAGTTCCCAAACACTTGGGTAACTATGATCATGCCATATTCTATAAATAATACTTAAAATAAATAACTTTGTATTAAAATGTACATGTTTAACCATTGCATATGGAATTCCATCGGGTCCAGGAGCTGTATCGTTGCAAGTAGCAAGTGCGGAATCAAGTTCTCTTTCAGTAAAAGGAGAATTATACGATTCTTCCCTTCCTGTTGCAAAATTTAAAATTTTCTTTTCTTCAATGCTCCTCTACTGGTGACCAGGAGCTGCTACACTCTTGCACGATACATTTGAAAAATGGTCAGCCAGGGCATTACTAACTTCATTTCCTTCAGTCACAAACTGACCATTCACTTTCAACACTGGTGGTGGGTTTGGGGTAAATTTGCCTGCAATTTTTTTTTATTTTCCTCCATACAGAAGATGGTGGTGTTCTACTATTAATGGAGGAAACAAAAGCCACCCAAGATTGGTGTCTAGCTTCTTTCATGGCACGACGGAACTGTGCTCTACACTTTTTGTATGATATCAAATTTTCATCAGTACGGCGTCTACGCAATCTAGTCAGAGATTTTCTGGTGGCTCTGTGCAAGGCTGTTAATTCTGAGGACCACCACGGGACTGGTCGTCTTTTGAATAGTCCTGTGGTTTTGGGAATCGAATTGATTCCTGCTGTATGAAGAGTTCCATTCAGTAGGTCTATGGCATCATCAATACTTTCAAACTGTTCTGCTCTCCCTTCGATTTCACTTAGCTCAGAAAATTTAACCCAGTCTGCCTTGTCTAGATTCCAACGTGGCGATCTTTGCAAAGGCGGACCCTTGTTGGTGTTTATAATGATTGGTGCATGATCACTAGTATGCCAATCATCTAATGTCCTCCAATCGAAATCAAGAAGGCAGTTAGAGCTTGCAATTGAAAGGTCAATGCATGACAAAGTACCTGTCTGGACATGGAAGTGCGTGGGCTCTCCTGTATTAAGGAGCCCCACATCCTCATTCTCCACAATTGATGAGATAATATTGCCCCTTGTGTTGGCCAAAACATCACCCCATAAAGGGTGTCTACCATTCATATCTCCCAGTAAAGGTTGAGGGAGTTGTTGAATGACTTCTGCTAAATCATCATATAAAATATTATCATTTGGAGGTAAGTACAGAGAGCACATTGTATATTTTCTCCCTATATCAATTTGTACAACAAATGCCTGCAGGGTTGTACGTATAGACATAGGTATTTGGGGAACATCTCGACGAATGTACATGAGACTTCCGCCATGGCTCCCTGTTTGTTGATTATATGGTGTTCTATAGCTAACATACTCTTGAGGACTAGGAGTGTTAGAATCAAGCATACTTTCCTGTAGACATACAATTATGGGGGAATGCTCATGAATTAAGAGCTTAAGTTCTTCATATTTCGCCCTCAAACCCTGACAGTTCCATTGCAAAATGGAGGAGAAAACTGTGGATTATTTCTGGAAGACATCTTGGATGAGGTCTTCCCATTAGCAGTTTTTAATTTAACATTATTACCAGTAGGTTTCTTCAGAGGTGGTCTTGTTATGTTGGGGTTTACATTTGTGTTTTTCTTTGTATTCTTTTTATCTATTTGTTGAGGTGGATGGTGGACCTCAACTTGAATTTCTGATTTATTCAGTTCATCTTCTGGTTCATTAGAAACATCAACAGACAAAACATCAAATTTATTTGATGTCATAACCTTAACGTTTCTAATGGAGGGTGGAGAGAGATGGAGGTCTCTCTCTTTTACGATTAATAGATGGTGGGATTCGAGGTTTTTGCACCTTTCCCACAACAGGTGCATCAGGTAAGTTAGTCTTTAGTGGAACCTCCATCAGATCAGGAAAGGACATGGCCCGAGAGAGGTTTGTATTATTTTTTGTAATGGCGGCTGAAGGCTGTACAGCAATGGGCAATGACCTAGTGTTAATACACCGTGGTAAAGCCTCAGGAGGTAATATGGTTACCTCGTTATTTGACATTTTGTCAGATAGTATACCTTTTTTTCAGCTATTGGCAGCGCTAGGTTGGTTTGATTTTAATGCCTTAGCATATGTATTTGATTTATTTAATAGTCTTTTGGCATGGGTCACACTTATATGTTCTAAGTTTGATTTGTTGAAGGCAGCTTCCTCCAACTTATATAGCTCGCAGCTCTTGTCTGTGGATTTGTGATTCGAGCTGCAATTTAAACACCTGGCTCCAAGTGCACACTCTCCATGGTAAGATTTGGAGCAAATACCACACATCTTCTCATTTTTGCAAACTTTGGACGGGTGCCCAAATTTAAAACAATTAAAGCATTGCAATGGCTTCTGCTTGAAGGGTCTTACTTTAATCCTTTCGTTTTCGATAATAATATGAAAAGGTACATCAGCATCCTGGAACGTAAGGATTATCATTGATGTACCTGGGACTTTATGAACTTTCCATACATTTAATGGACACATGGTCAGTATCTCCTCTGTAAAATCATATAGATCTCTGTTAAAAACTACGCCCCTTCCGTAGCAAAAATTTAGGTGGGGTTTGACATCTAACTTAATGTCATCATTACTTATTTTCATATTGGACAATATTACCGACTGTGTACTGGATTTGGCATGGATAAGGAAACTATTTTTCCTGAAACGAGATATATCGCCTGGTGCAATAGTTCCTACTTTTTTTCTGAATCAATTTGCATATTTTAAAATAATTCCCTGTAACCCCCTTTGATTCAGCTATAAGTCACATCGGTGGTTTTGGATTTCTCTGGGAGGGCATAACCAAATCTGCGTCTTTTTCCAACCAATCGGCAGGCCTGTACACATCCAAATCTTTTGGTACCATATCGCAGAGAGCAGCCGCGACATTCAAGTTATTAATTTTAATATTATTCAAGTTACTTATTGCACTAAATGCTTCGTCATAACTACTATAAGATATCCATGAATCCCAAGTTTCAGCTTCAAGTTTCATCCTTATTTCTTTTATGCATCTATAGCATTCAAATGCTTTACATATATCATCATAATTTGTCTCTATTGAAATATGTGTAACACGGAGGATTCGAAGTTTCCTCGTGTTACCCAAATTACTCGATTTTGAAATATCAGTAGAATGGTCCTTTCCAGTTCCGAGGTCATCAACAGAGCTTTCCCTTATCACATTAGCAGAGGTCGTCAACAGTGCTGGGGAAGAGTCAGCGTATCCATGGGATGGGGGTTCGTTCCTTAAAGAATCCATTAGACGAAAGAGAGAGAAAAGGGTTAGTTTGATGTACCTGCTCGAGAATGTTAGGCCATCACACGTCGGAAAGGAAATTTGCACTCTCCACTATCGGCACAATGAGAGTATACTTCCCAGATGGTCCACTCCATACCCTACCCGAAGGATGGCATCAAAACAGATATAGAGGCGTAGGTGTAAGCTGAACCCGCCTGTTAGGACTGAGACCAAGAAATTATGGAATCATCCTCCCCATATCTATAATGACGGGCTTCCGGCCAAAAGCCGAGAGTCCTACCCCAAGCATTGGATCCCCCTGGATTCCGAAGACCCAACACTTGAGAATAGTTCCGCCAAAAAGGTCCAAACCATCTTCGGGATGGCTGAAATCATCCAATACTCTCACATATAGCTTTGAATGCAAACACCTCCCAACCGTGATACCTCCTCCCACTCATTAAAGCAGGCAGCAATAAAGGATGTATGAACATCCCCGCCGGGGCTACAATGGATGTAAAAACATCCAAGCCATAAGAGAATAAAAAAAATAATAAAAATATATGTACATAATATATACACATATATAATGAGGGAAATTTTTCTCATAGAGTTTGGGAAGCAAGACTAAAGAAAGTTTATGAAATTAGGATAAGGTCGAAGTAATATTGAGAAAAAGAAAAAGGTGAAAGAGAGAAATTTAGATTCAAACTGGGGAGCAATTTCCCCAAGTTCGAGAGCCCTCTTGCCCGTCACCAAGTTTCAGCACGGGAATGAAATGCCGTGCTGATGCTCAATGACTTCATCAAGGCATTCTCTAATTAAGAGGGAAACAGGATACGAAGGAGAGACTTGCCGCGTCGCTGTCCCACCAGGTACAGCTTGAGCTCATGGCCGGAGATACTAGAGTCCCGGACTTTTATATGGTCCTAGCTAAGTCGCACTTGGCGACTGTAACCAAGGACCTATATAGCTTTACTAGGGCTCGCAGATCCTGTCGTGAATTTGTGTTTGCTAACGCGACAGTGAAACACGAAACCCGGAGGCTGATTTCCTCCAATATCTGGGGCAAGTATCTCTTCCCATCTACCTTGGTGAAAGAGATTGTGGACAAAGCTGCCAAGGAGAATAGGAACCTTCTCCATAAGTGGGGCATGTCCCGAAAGAGGAAGTCCTCTCAGGATGATGGACCTCAGCCTAAGAGGAAGACTTCAAAGCCAAAACCCCAGCAACGTCAACAGAGACGACAGCTTCCGGGTCCCGCTACTCCCCAAGTGGCTACGCAGTCGCAACAGACCTTTCAGTTGGTCCCCCAACCGGTGGTGTCGCAGTCACCGGTCTTCACCCCTGCATATGAGCAACACTCAACTACCTTTCGTCCCAGAGGTAGGGGCTCAGGCGGAGGCTCCGGCAGAGATTCTTCTCGCCGTCCCTCCAGAGGCAGAGGAGGAAGAGGAGCTAGCGGCCGAGGTGGCAAACCCTCGGGACACCAGAAGCAATGATGTGCTTCCGGTGGGAGGAAGACTCCGCCAATTCCAGGATCGTTGGAACTTCGATCCCTGGGCACACAGCATCGTCAAGAAGGGACTACGCTGGAGCTGGACTCAACCACCCCCAGCCTTCCAGCAATTCTTCCAACAGTCAACCCCCCTCCTGGAAGAATATGTCCTGGAACTCTTGAACAAGAAGGTGATCAGGAGGGTAAAGTCAACCAGGTTCCAAGGGAGACTATTTTGCGTTCCCAAGAAAGACTCCGACAAACTCAGAGTCATTCTAGACTTATCCCCTCTCAACAAGTTCATTGCGAACAACAAATTAAAGATGCTGACTCTGCAACAAATAAGGACCCTTCTGCCTCAAAGGGCCTACATGGTCTCCATAGACCTGGTGGATGCCTACTGGCACATTTCAATGAATCATTACGCTTCCTCCTACCTAGGATTTCGACTCCAAAGGAAAAGTTACGCCTTCAGGGCCATGCCCTTCGGGCTCAACGTGGCTCCACGGATCTTCACCAAGCTGGCAGACGCAATCGTTCAACAGCTCCATCTTCAGGGCGTCCAAGTGATGGCCTACCTAGACGACTGGTTAGTCTGGGCGACATCGCCCGAAGATTGTGTAAGAGCCTGCAACAAAGTTACCCAGTTCCTAGAGCATCTGGGCTTCAAGATAAACACAGAGAAATCTCGCCTCTCTCCAGCTCAGAAGTTCCAATGGTTGGGAATCCATTGGCATCTTCAGTCACACTGCCTTTCCATCCCACAGAAGAAAAGGAAGGAAATAGCAGGGTCTGTCAGAAGGCTTCTAAAATCCGAACGGATCTCAAGACGACAGCAGGAACAAGTCCTCGGCTCTCTACAGTTCGCCTCTGTGACAAACCCAGTGCTTCGCGCACAGCTAAAGGATGCCGCGGGAGTCTGGAGACGTTTCGCATCCGTCGCTCGAAGAGACCTCAAGAGACGGCTTCCAAACAGACTTCGCTTACTTTTAAAGCCGTGGTCAGAAGCAAAGGCCCTGAAAAGGTCCATTCCTCTTCAACACCCGCCTCCATCGATCAACATCCACACGGACGCTTCACTGGAGGGTTGGGGAGGTCACTCCCACCAACGACAGGTTCAAGGAACATGCTCTCCCCTATTCAAGACGTTTCACATCAACATCTTGGAGGCCATGGCGGTTCTTCTCACCCTGAAGAAACTCTCCCCGCCTCCCTCGATCCACATTCGTCTGACTCTGGACAACTCGGTGGTAGTCAGATATCTCAATCGTCAGGGCTCGAGATCGCCCCAGATAAATCAGGTACTTCTTCCAATCTTTCGTTTGGCAGAAAAGAAGAAATGGCACCTGTCTGCAGTTCACCTACAAGGATTCCGTAACGTGATGGCGGACGCTCTATCAAGGATAAGTCCAATAGAGTCGGAATGGTCTCTAGACGCAAGGTCATTCTCCTTCATCTCTCACCAAGTCCCGGAACTTCAGATCGATCTCTTCGCGACGAGCGACAACAATCAACTTCCTCGATATGGGGCCCCGTACGAGGACCCCAAGGCAGAAGCAGTGGATGCCATGTCACTGGATTGGAACAGATGGTCCAGGATATACCTGTTCCCTCCTCCCAACCTTCAGCTGAAAGTCCCCTCCAAACTGAGAACCTTCAAAGGGACAGCGGCCCTAGTGGCTCCCAAGTGGCCCCGGAGCAATTGGTACCCCCTGGTCCTGGAGCTGCAGCCCACGCTGATCTCCCTACCGGGCCCAGTTCTCTCTCAACAAGTACAGAAGTTGACTGTCTTCGCTTCATCACTGAAAGTCAGGGACCTTCATCTCATGATTTTCTCTCCTTAGCCGCAAAGAAAAGGTTTGGAATCTCGAAGAAAAGCTTAGACTTCCTCGAGGAATACAAGACTGAATCTACAAGACGGCAATACGAATCTTCCTGGAGAAAGTGGGTCTCTTTCGTCAAGGCAAAAAATCCTGCGGAAATCATCATTGATTTTTGTATGTACTTCATTCACCTTCATGGACAAGGCTTAGCGGCCAACACGATTTCCACCTGCAAATCGGCTTTGACTAGACCACTCCTGTACGTCTTCCAGATTGATTTGTCCAGTGATATCTTCAATAAACTACCAAAGGCATGCGCTAGCTAGACTACGCCCAGCACCTCCACCAAAACCTATCTCCTGGTCCCTGGACAAGGTGCTCCATTTTGCCTCTAACCTGGACAACGATTCGTGCCCTCTGAAAGACTTGACTCAAAAAGTTATCTTCCTTTTTGCTCTCGCCTCGGGAGCCCGAGTCAGTGAAATAGAGGCATTATCAAGAGAAGAGGGTCATATCCTGTTCGCAGATACAGGAGAGCTTACCCTCTTCCCTGATCCGACGTTTCTCGCAAAGAATGAACCCCCCACCAAGAGATGGGGCCCTTGGAGAATCTGCCCCCTGAAGGAAGATGTCTCTCTATGCCCAGTGGAGAGTCTTAAGGTCTATCTTCGAAGAACTTCAGACTTCGGTGGAGGACAACTCTTCAAAGGAGAAACATCGGGTAGCGACCTGTCACTGAAACAACTAAGAGCGAAAATCACCTACTTCATTCGCAGAGCGGATCCTGACAGTACACCCGCAGGTCATGATCCTAGAAAAGTCGCGTCTTCTCTGAACTTCTTCCAGAGTATGGATTTCGAAAGCCTCAAGAGCTTCACAGGCTGGAAATCATCGCGCGTTTTCTTCAAGCACTACGCAAAACAAGTGCACGAAGTTAAGCATTTCGTGGTAGCCGCAGGTAGTGTTATGAAACCTGCTGTTTAATTTTCATAGAACAGTGAGTTACTAGGGACTTTAACTCTACGGGTGCCTGTGTTGACCCTTTTGTGATACATAGTGATTTCATGGACACTTAGTGTTTCTAATAGACTGTTCTTACCAAGGTGAAATGTCATAGACTTTACATGAGTGCCACATGCCCTAGGGCATGATGTGTTTTCTTTGAAAAAGACTGACGTTCCTCTGGAACTTGTGTTTCTAACAAGTAAAATTTCTTTTCAGATTCAAGATTGAAGTCTTTATTTTCTATGTACATTATTCTTCATTATTGTAAATAAACTCTATATACATTTTTGGGCTCAAGCCATGGCGTCCTGATGGAAGGTTCCTGTTTGGTAGCTTCCTTGGGTATAAGACTACTAAGATATTCCCAGAGAATTTAACCACAGGTTATCACAGAATTCTAACTTCTGGAGCGAGTATCTCAAAGGTTTCCCTTTAAGACATCGTAATACAACAGGGGACACGCATGTCTGAACGTGCCACATAGCTATCTCCACCCCGAACAGAGTTAATGCTTCGGTGTGTAAGGATTGAGAATAGCTGGGAGCCGTTCCACAGCTAATCTCACTCGTGGCTACTACTGATACTCGAGACGTAAACAAACGGACGCCATTGCTCTAATGACGTCACGCGCGTCTTTATCCTTTGTTTAGTAGCTGCCCTACTTAGACGGATTTTCCCTTGTGTTAACTTTATCGCTTTGCATCTTCGCTATGTCGTTACCTTCAGCCTCGCCTTCTTCTGGAAAGTTGAGTACAAGGTTCCAGTATTGTTTAATTAAGCTCTGGCCGTAAAGTAAATATTATTTTGCGAAATAATTGATGTTTTGTGGCAGAGCTGTGCCTCTACCGGACCCGCCATTTTATGGCGTCGTTGTTGTTTTGCATGTCTTATTTAGTTAGCCACAACAACGCTTCCGGCATTATATACTAATCGAATACATTAGTTTATTTAGTCTTCATAGCTAGGAACTTTTATATCGTGTTTAGACGCTTTTTATCGGTCATCGATTGACCGCATACCAGTCGGCTACTATAGCCCCCAGGCCAGGAGCCTACATACAAGTGTTCATGCATGATTTATTAGTGATCCTAGACTAAGTTATGAAGATAGTGGCATTATTATTTTACAATACTTTTGACTAGTGATGCAAATGTTTTCGCCTTCAGGGACCATATAGGGGATAGGCTAGTCAGTGATTCTTTCTAGCCTAACCTAACCTTAGGACCCCTATATGCTTCCTTCATCCCCTGCCTTGGCATTCCCTCTATTTAGCCTTGATCCCTTTTCTGAGTAAAGGGATTATTGTCTAATAGAGTATATATATCGCCTCTCAGTCCTCCCTAAAGGAATGAACCCCCTTTAGGATTGCGTCTGAGAGTGAGGTTAGGCTAGCCTACCTCTATGGCTAGGATAGTCTATGACTTTCCTGCGATAGCGATATGTCTTCTTCCTTGCCTAGTTCAGGACTTTTAGCCCTGCTCTAGGTCGGGTTAGGAAGGTTTCTCTGTTCCATGCTGAAACTGTACTCTTGCACCGTTTTAGCCGATCAGCCTGATCTTAGGTTAGGGAGTGTCCTCCCTTCCCTTAGTGGCCGCTCTGGTACAGAAACCCTTCCTGGGAAGACCTCTCTCTTCTCCCTCCCCACCTATCTCTTGTATAGCCTAGCCTATGCTTAGGTTAGTTTATACTCATCTGTCCCCTGTCCTACAAATCCTCCTTAGGGTGGATGAGTAGGGCTACCCGAGCTTCCCTGTGCAGTCCGCTCTGGTACATATACCTTCATAGTGTCCTATAAGGTTAGTTACTAGTGTAGTTCTGCATAGGGGAGTCTCCCCCCCCTCTTGGGTGTTCCCTAGCCCTCCCTTGGGCTACCTGCTCCCGGTCCCTAGTGACCCCTGCTTATGGATGTTAGAGCCTGTCTCTATCATGGGTACACCCTCTCAGGGAGGGGGAGGGATGTCTGGAACCCTGACGGTACTTCCTGCATTCCTTCCCCCCTCCCCCTGTCTCTCTATCTATCCGGGTGCCGGTCTCTTGCCGCCTCTACTGTCGGCAATACCTGCCTCCCTCTTGGTGACTTCCCTACCCTTGCCGCCAGCCCCCCGTGTACCGAGGGACTGCCGGCTGCCGCCGGCTACTACCGGCGGCTCTCCTACTCCTATCTAATCGTCCGCTTGCCGGTCGATCACCGGAGTGCCGGCATATACTGCCGGCAACCCGATACTACCTGTACCATCCTTATCCCAGTCACCAACCTGGCATCCTCCGGCTGCCGGAGCCGCCGCTCCTTTCCGGCGTGCCGCCGCTGTGCCGGCGGCCGCCATCCTGGTATCTAACTGACTTTTGAAAATTGTCTGTTCTAATGCCAGAATCTATGCTGGAGCGAGCTCCGGCATGCCGGCGGCTTGCCGGATGCCCCGGAGGCGTCAAGAATACTTGCACCCCCTCACTGTAGCTATCATAAGACTAAGATAGCCCTACATAGCAAATAGATAAGCTGCTTTGCTTTTAAGATCAGTACCTGGTACTGCTTTATTAGTGATCATGCTGTCTCTTTGCATTCTTCTAATTCCAGCATGCTATGTGCATCTTAGCACGGCTGGTTGCCAGAAGCAGTTACCTTTATGAGGCCTTCTGGCTCTTTACTGGGAACCGAATGAATTCGATCCCAACCTTGTCCTTGGCTTTCCATGGAGTTCCAATATAATGGGAATCCTAGGAAACTATATCCAATGATCTCGGTCATTTGGATTATCCCAGGACCAAGCTTATGGTAACCAGCCGGGCGAGATGCATGGAGCATGTTCTCCTTTACTGTTTTCATTCTCTATGCATCACACCTTCTTAAGTTAAAATTAATGATTAATATTAACTTAGTTTAAGAGCCATTCCTATGACTCCCCCATACTCATTTTCTCTTTCTTCCACAGGAGGAGCAGATGAAGTGTGACTTCGCCTTCTGCGCTGTGAAACGCCCGCAGTTTTACGGGCATACGGCTTGTAGGACTCACGCCCCTTGTGCAGACAAGAAAGGGGATTTGAAGTTCTGGAATCCACTGGATTGTACGGTCTGCCAGGCCCACCTAGTTGAGGCCTTCCATAACCCTCCCTCAGCGGAGGTTAGAGACATTTCTCGCGAAAAGCTGCGCAAGTGGGTGCGTGGCTTTCAGAAAAATGCTACCGGACCGTACCTGGCCACCGAAGAACTGAGGTCCCTGTTGTTCCCTAAGGCCTCCCCTGACTCAGTGGTTCCGAAAGACGCAATCCCCACTGTCCAAATTACGGTGGAACCTGATGTGGTCATGGCTCAGTCCATGCATGAGTGTCGATTAGATTCCGAGGATGATGAGCAGATCTCTGACGTCTCGAAAGACACGGAGAAGACGCTTATGGCTCAAGGAGCCGAAGAGGACGAAGACAAGGTGGAATACACCGAGTCGGAGCTTGGAGCTCCTCCCTCATCCATCCCTCCGCCTACTCCTACACCGACGGATGTGTCCCTTCCGTCTACCTCCTCGACCCCGGATCCCTCTTCGTCTACCCAAGAACTGATCCGGCTGATTAGAGCTGTCATGGACGACAGACTGAAGGAGAACCAGGAGTCCATCAGGTCAATGATTGGATCCAGAGAACCGAAGAAGATTTCGGTTAAGGATCTCCCAGCTTGCTCTCATGCCAACCCGTGGAGGTATGCAGAGCATATGGTTATTGCGACCGGCAGGATCTTTGTTAGTGACAAGATTGGCACGGTCCCGTTGGAAGACGTGGAGTTCTTCCCAAGCTTCGAGGCCTACCCGGACTGTTACGTCCGGCTTCGTTCCGAACCTGCCTCGAAGGAAGAGACCGAACCTAAAGAAGAGATAGTGTTCGATCTCGCAAAGGCCCAGGCTATGCTAGCCTCCGCATTTAAGAGCAGGGGCTTTACCTGCTCTAAGCTTCCTGCCTTGAGCAAGAAGCATCCTACTTATGTAGCACCTGACACTGCGGTTCTTCCTTTCCTGGAAAAGGCCTTAGCTGCATGCCTTAAAGCGGCGGAAGAAGGAAAACCCTGCCCTGCACTGGAGGAGTGCAGACCCTTCTCCATCGTGACACCCCCTGACACTAGACAATGGAAAGATGTTCAACATACTTTCGTCGTGGGTAGGCTCGATCCTGACGTCGCCGGACGTCAGTTTAATGAGGACCTCCCTAAGCTCAATGATCACCTCCTTCGCCGGGAACAAGACACGAAGGAGAGGCTTGCGGCATCTCTTTCTCATCAAGTCCAACTTGAAGTTATGGCCTGTGACACAAGAGTACCTGATCACTACATGGTACTAGCCAAATCCCACTTACTTACAGTAATGAAGGACTTGTACCATTTCATAAAGGCTCGTAGAGCCTGTCGTGAATTCGTGTTTGTCGGTGCCACCGTGAAACACGAACCCCGGAGGCTGATTTCCTCCAACATCTGGGGAAAGCACCTGTTTCCTTCTGACCTTGTCAAGGAAATAACTGACAGAGCCGCCACGGAGAATAGGAACCTTCTCCACAAGTGGGGCATGTCCAGAAAAAGGAAACCCTCTCAGGACGATGGACCTCAGCCTAAGAGGAAACCTCAGAAACCAAAACCCCAGCAACGTCAACAACGACGTCAGTTTCCGGGACCCGCTACCTCCCAAGTGGTTGCCCAACCACAGCAGACCTTTCAATTGGTCCCCCAACCGGTGTTGTCACAGTCACCGGTCTTCACCCCTGCCTTTGAGCAGCCATCCACTACCTTTCATGCAAGAGGTAGAGGCTCGTCCAGGGGTGCAAGCAGAGACGCCTCTCGTCGTCCCTCCAGAGGTAGAGGAGGAAAGGGAGCTAGCGGCCGAGGCAACAAGTCCTCGGGACACCAGAAGCAATGAAGTGCTTCCGGTGGGAGGAAGACTCCGCCAATTCCAGGATCGTTGGACCTTCGATCCTTGGGCACACAGCATCATCAAGAACGGTCTAGGCTGGAGTTGGGTGCAACCACCCCCAATCTTCCAGCGATTCTTTCAACAATCGACCCCCATTCTGGAAGAATATGTTCTAGACCTCTTGAACAAGAAGGTGATAAGGAAGGTAAAGTCCACCAGGTTCCAAGGGAGACTGTTTTGCGTTCCCAAGAAGGACTCAGACAAGCTCAGAGTCATTCTGGACTTATCCCCCCTCAACAAGTTCATAGAGAACAACAAATTCAAGATGCTGACGCTTCAACAAATAAGGACCCTTCTGCCTCAAGGTTCCTACACGATCTCTATAGACCTGGCGGATGCCTATTGGCACATTCCAATGAACCATCACGCTTCCTCCTACCTAGGATTTCGACTCCAAAGGAAAAGCTACGCCTTCCGGGCCATGCCATTCGGCCTCAATGTGGCCCCTCGGATCTTCACAAAGCTGGCGGATGCCATAGTACAACAGCTCCGCCTAAGAAACGTCCAGGTGATGGCCTACCTTGACGACTGGCTAGTCTGGGCTCCATCGCCCGAAGAGTGTGCAAAGTCTTGCGACGAAGTTACCCAGTACTTAGAACACCTGGGATTCAAGATCAACGAGAAGAAATCTCGCCTCTCTCCAGCTCAGAAGTTTCAGTGGCTGGGAATCCACTGGAATCTTCAGTCACACCGCCTTTCCATCCCCCAGAAGAAAAGGAAGGAAATAGCAGGGTCTGTCAAGCGACTACTGAAATCCAAACGCATTTCAAGACGACAGCAGGAACGAGTTCTAGGCTCGCTACAATTCGCCTCAGTGACAAACCCAGTGCTTCGCGCACAGCTAAAGGATGCCGCGGGAGTCTGGAGACGATCGGCATCCATCGCTCGAAGAGACCTCAAGAGACGGCTTCCAAACAGACTTCGACGCCTCCTAAAGCCGTGGTCGGAAGCAAAGGCCCTGAAAAGGTCCATTCCTCTCCAACACCCTCCTCCATCTCTCAACATCCACACGGATGCCTCACTGGAGGGCTGGGGAGGTCACTCCCACCTGAAACAAGCTCAAGGGACCTGGTCTCCACTATTCAAGACGTTCCACATAAACATCTTGGAGGCCATGGCGGTCCTTCTTACTCTGAAGAAGTTATCCCCGCCGCCCTCGATCCACATCCGTCTAACCCTAGACAACTCGGTGGTAGTTCGTTGTCTCAATCGCCAGGGCTCAAGATCGCCCCAGATAAATCAGGTGCTTCTCCCAATCTTCCGTCTGGCGGAGAAGAAGTGGCACCTGTCTGCAGTTCACCTACAAGGATTCCGCAACGTGACAGCGGATGCTCTATCTCGGACAAACCCGATAGAGTCGGAATGGTCTCTAGACGCAAGATCATTCTCCTTCATCTCTCATCAAGTCCCAGAACTTCAGATAGATCTCTTTGCAACGAGCGACAACAATCAACTTCCTCTGTACGTAGCCCCGTACGAGGACCCCAAAGCAGAAGCGGTGGACGCCATGTCACTGGACTGGAACAGATGGTCCAAGATATACCTGTTCCCTCCCACCAACCTTCTGTTGAAAGTCCTCTCCAAACTGAGAACCTTCAAAGGGACAGCGGCCCTAGTGGCTCCCAAGTGGCCCCGGAGCAACTGGTACCCCCTGGTCCTGGAGCTGCAGCCCAAGCTGATCCCTCTCCCGGGCCCAGTTCTCTCTCAACAAGTACAGAAGTCGACTGTCTTCGCTTCATCATCGAAAATCAAGGACCTTCATCTCATGATTTTCTCTCCCTTGCCGCAAAGAAGAGGTTTGGGATCTCGAAGAAAAGTTTAGACTTCCTAGAGGAATACAAGACCGAATCCACGAGACGGCAATATGAATCATCCTGGAGGAAATGGGTCTCCTTTGTTAAAGCAAAAAATCCTAAAGAAATCACCATTGATTTCTGTATGTCCTTCTTCATTCACCTTCATGGACAAGGATTAGCAGCCAATACGATTTCAACCTGCAAATCGGCTTTGACTAGACCAATTCTATATGCTTTCCAAATTGATCTGTCCAACGACATCTTTAACAAATTACCAAAAGCATGTGCTCGCCTACGCCCAGCACCCCC
The DNA here is from genome assembly GCF_036898095.1 of Palaemon carinicauda. Lineage (NCBI taxonomy): Eukaryota > Metazoa > Arthropoda > Malacostraca > Decapoda > Palaemonidae > Palaemon > Palaemon carinicauda. The sequence goes on from NC_090732.1 coordinate 103,027,115, forward strand.
TCCGAAACCGATCTCCTGGTCACTAGACAAGGTGCTCCATTTCGCCTCCAACTTGGACAACGATTCATGCCCCCTCAAGGATCTGACTCAGAAAGTTATATTTTTATTTGCTCTCGCCTCGGGAGCTCGAGTCAGTGAAATAGTGGCATTATCAAGAGAGGAGGGACACATCCTGTTTGCTGATTCAGGAGAAGTGACCCTCTCCCCTGATCCGACGTTTCTCGCCAAAAATGAATTACCCACCAAAAGATGGGGCCCTTGGAGAATATGCCCCCTGAAGGAGGATGTCTCTCTATGTCCAGTAGAGAGTCTCAAGGTCTATCTTCGCAGAACTTCGAACTTTGGTGGAGGCCAACTCTTCAAAGGAGAAACATCGGGCAGCGACCTGTCACTGAAACAATTAAGAGCGAAAATCACCTACTTCATTCGCAGAGCGGATCCGAACAGTACACCCGCTGGTCATGATCCTAGAAAAGTGGCATCTTCTCTGAACTTCTTTCAGAGCATGGACTTTGAGAGCCTTAAAAACTTTACGGGCTGGAAGTCCTCGCGAGTTTTCTTTAAACATTATGCGAAACAAGTGCACGAAATCAAACATTTTGTGGTAGCCGCAGGTAGTGTTATGAAACCTGCACCTAACTCTGCGTAGAACAGTGAGTTACTTGGGACTCTAACTCTTCGGGTGCCTATGTTGACCCTCGAGCGATTCATAGTGATGTCTAAAAACACTTAGTGCTTTTATAACTGTTCTTATCCCAGGTGAAATGTCATAGTGTCACACAAGTGCCGCATGCCTTGAGCATGATGTGTTGTTTAAAGACTTGCGTTCCTCGAGAACGAGTACCTACTAATCCTGAAATTCCTTTTCAGATTCAAGAACAAGCCTTTATTTCTATGTACATTATTATTACTGTAAATGAACTTTACTTTTGCTGTAAATTATTTAATTTCTGCATTGTGAAATAAAATTTCTATTTTATTACTTATGCGTCTCTTTCAGCTCCTACTTACTATGAAATACATACTGTCATAGTTTTATTTACTCCTCCTTTATGGTCATGAAGAATTTAAGATATCTAATCCTAAATTATATTCACCTTGTCTCAGTAAGGTTCCTACACGAATACTTACTTCTGATAATCAGGAGATGAACTCTATACTCAGTGCCCAACCACCACTGACCTACTTCAGAATGTTCCTATACAAATATCAAACATTCTGCTTCATCTCTAAGCTCTTAACCCTGGATAGGTACGGTCCTCGGACACCCCTTTAAGGGTATACTCGGACGCGAACGACCCCGACGCCAAAAAAAATTCGTGAAAAATTAGTTTTTGCAGTAACCTCCTTTTTTCTTTTGCCAAAAAAAACTTCAATGAATGCTTAAAACAACTGTAAAGATAAATACTACTCATCTGCAGAAAAACTATTTATTATAAATATTTTAAAAAATTAAGTAGAAAAAAAAAAAGACCTGACATAAAAATTCATAAAAAAAAAGTTTATACATATATACACAAATCCTTTTAGGAATTGATTCTTGAATGTTTAGGACACATCTTGATGTATTTTGGATGAAGTCAGACCCATGGAGGTGAAGATATGAAATGAGAAAAAAAGGGTAACTTTTTTTGGCCAAAAAAAATTGTCCAAATTTCATGAATTTTTTTGGGTACCCAAATGAAATAGGAAGTGGCTAATTTTTTTAGGGAATAAACATATGTTATCCTAAAATAGAAATATGTAAAAAATCTTCATTATTTTGTAAATTACATTTATATCAGGGGCCATATCTAAAGGTAATTTTTTGAGTACTTGGAAATTTCGTAAAAAAATACATATATTTAATATATAATATGATATTTATGCAGGTAAAAATATACCAAAATATCACAAATTCTATAGGGAACAAGAATATATATAGATAGGGCAGCTTACGCTTCGGATATGTCCACAAAATGTCCGCCAACCACACTGACTCAGACTCCCTAATCTGCCACTTGAAATGTAGGAAGGGTATGTCAATTTCAAGGTGTTATTTACTAATCTAATTATTATTGGATATGCATAAAAATTGTATGGTGAGTTGCTGGATAATTGTCGATTATATTACGACTATAAAATTAAAATTCTGACCCAAAAAATTTTTTTTGAAGGGAAATAAAATCGAAAAAAAAAAATGTAAAACAATATTTTAGCTAAAAAAATTTGATGATATTCAATCAAAAAAAAAGTAAACAAAATTTTCCGACAAATAAACATCTAGAGGAATCATTACTCTGTGATAGTTCCTTAGTACGTAGTAATTTTGAAAGAATTGGGAAAAAACGAAAAAATGGCAATCACCGGAAAATCGAACACATACCTATATATACGCCATATCTGGCTAAAAAAAAGATAGGCATGGGTAGCCAGATCATCTAGAAACACTTTCCAACACTATAAAAATATAAGTTTTGCGACACTACTTGCCAATTCCTTACGGTAACATGACTAAGCAAAAAAATGCAAAACAAATAAAAAGGGGCACTCGTGGAAAAATGGCCATTCTAATATACGGCATTTCAGAAAAAAAAAATTTCAGCCACGTGCTAGGCAAACCATCAAGGCATATTTTCCGACAAATAAACATATAAATGAAATATTACTCTGTGATAGTTCCTTAGTACGTAGTAATTTTGAAAGAAATGGGAAAAAACGAAAAAATGGCAATCACAGGAAAATCGAACACATACTTATATATACGCCATATCTGGCTAAAAAAAAAATAGGCATGGGTAGCCAGATCATCTAGAAACACTTTCCAACACTATAAAAATATAAGTTTTGCGACACTACTTGCCAATTCCTTACGGTAACATGACTAAGCAAAAAAATGCAAAACAAATAAAAAGGGGCACTCGCGGAAAAATGCCCAACATTCTAATATACGGCATCTCAGATAAAAAAAAAGACATGCACGTGTTAGCCCAACCATCAAGGCACACTTTCTAACACATAAACATGAAAAAAAAATCAATAATATACGGCAATTCCTTACTACGTAGTAAATTTTTACAAATATTGAAAAAAAAACAGAAATTGGCAACCGCAGTTAAATACCCAATATACCAATAACTACGTCGTATCTGACAAAAACAAAATCACGCATGGGTAGCCAGATCATCTAGACACACTTTCCAACATTAAAAAAGCAAAAGGTTTACGACACTATTTCGCAATATCTTACGGAAAAATGACTTGGCAAAAAAATTAAAAAAAATTAAAAAGGGACACTCGCGGTAAAATGCCCGACATTCTAATATACGACATCTCAGATAAAAAAAAAGACATGCACGTGTTAGCCCAACCATCAAGGCACACTTTCTAACACATAAACATGAAAAAAAAATGAATAATATACGGCAATTCCTTACTACGTAGTAATTTTTACAAATATTGAAAAAAAAACAGAAATTGGTAACCGCAGTTAAATACCCAATATACCAATAACTACGTCGTATCTGACAAAAACAAAGTCATGCATGGGTAGCCAGATCATCTAGACACACTTTCCAACACTAAACAAGCAAAAGTTTTACGACACTATTTGGCAATATCTTACGGAAAAATGACTTGGCAAAAAAATGAAAAAAAATGAAAATGGGGCACTCGCGGTAAAATGGTCCTCGTGGTGATGAACGACATTTTAACTAAAAAAAAAAACATGCACATGGTAGCCAAACAATCCACCAAGACTTTCCACAACTGATAACCTATACAAGTTGCACCATTCTACGACAATTTCATAATACGTAATAACTTTGATAATTATGCAAACTACCTCAGAAGGGTAAACTCGGACGCGAACGACCCCGACGCGTCTCAGAAATCGGGGAAGGAGTACAGCTACAGCAATGCACATCTGGACACTACTAGAGCGTGTAGGGGAGACACCTCCTGCAGGTCGATCACCCACAAATTCAGTCACAGGGGTGAGTCACGTGAGAAAAACCTGTTTTTTTTTTACGCTCGGGGTCGCAAACGACCCACCGTACCTATCCAGGGTTAAAAGTTCTTCTGTCAAGATGAATAGCCCTTCAATACCACTTTGACGTCGGCATAGCCCATGGGAACTTCCTACCAATGGGGGGCAGGATACTTCGTTCCTATGGTTCTTACCTAAGATTACTTTGCTGTTTTGTCAATGCCTAGGCACTTAACTTTGGGGGAAAATCTACCACGATACATTGATTCTCTGGTACTCTTCCATCAGGACGCCATGGCTTGAGCCCAAAAAACGGATTTTGAGCGAAGCGAAAAATCTATTTTTGGGTGAGATAGCCATGGCGTCCTGATGGACCCTCCCTACTACTTCGTTCAGTTTGTTCCCACCCTACACAATTGTATCATGGTGATGGGCAGCAACTGGCGCCAGGATAAAGACGCGCGTGACGTCATTAGAGCAATGGCGTCCGTTTGTTTACGTCTCGAGTATCAGTAGTAGCCACGAGTGAGATTAGCTGTGGAACGGCTCCCAGCTATTCTCAATCCTTACACACCGAAGCATTAACTCTGTTCGGGGTGGAGATAGCTATGTGGCACGTTCAGACATGCGTGTCCCCTGTTGTATTACGATGTCTTAAAGGGAAACCTTTGAGATACTCGCTCCAGAAGTTAGAATTCTGTGATAACCTGTGGTTAAATTCTCTGGGAATATCTTAGTAGTCTTATACCCAAGGAAGCTACCAAACAGGAACCTTCCATCAGGACGCCATGGCTATCTCACCCAAAAATAGATTTTTCGCTTCGCTCAAAATCCGTTTATTGTAATTACTACCATAATGATCTGCAATCTTTGAAATAAAATGTCTATTTTATTCCATGTGCGTCTCTCTCCGCTCCTACTCTTTATCAAGAAATATACGATTGTTATAGTTTCATTTACCCCTTTTTTCTCTAGATAATGAGAAGAATAATATATGTAATAATGTTATATGCTCACTCATGCCTTGATAATATTCCTATTCGAATATTAACCTTTGTCCTGCCTCCGAGACTAGATTGATCTCTCCTCCAGGGAGAGTAGTAAATGTTATTTACTTACCTATGCTTGAAATATTCCTACCTGAATATTAACCTTAGTCTTGTCTATGAGTCCGGCACGAACTCTCCGTAGGGTGAGTAGCTCTTCAATGATTGCTTCGAGATGTTCCTATTGTCCACCAGGACTTCCCTGCGAGGGGGGCAGGAAGCTAGTTCATTATAGAATCTCTGGTAAGGACATGTTCTATACCTCTGTTTGAAGCCCTTGGCACTTACATAAAAAGGGGGAAAAATTCCACGATACATTAATTCTCTGGTACGCTTCCATCAGGACGTCATGGCTTGAGCCCAAAAAACGGATTTTGAGCGAAGCGAAAAATCTATTTTTGGGTGAGATAGCCATGGCGTCCTGATGGACCCTCCCGTCTATTCTAGTTCAGCCTTTCAGGCCCCGCCCTGACCTGCTGTATCATGGAGATTAGCAGAAGCTGGGCTCAGGATGAGAACGGACGTGACGTCATTTAACAATGGCGCCCGTTTGTTTACGTCTCGAGTACCAAAAGCAGCCACGGATGAGTGTAACTGTGGAACGGCTCCTCAGTTACTCAACCACCTTTCCATATCGAAGTATTAACTCTATATGGGGTGCAGATAGCTATGTGACGTGTTAATACATACGTCCCCTGTTGATATACGATATCCTAGAGGGAAACCTTTAGGGTACTCGCACCAGAAGTTAGAATTCTGTGATAACCTTTAGTTTAATTCTCAGGGAATATCCACTGTAGTTAAATATACCCAAGGAAGCTACTGAAGGAACCTTCCATCAGGACGTCATGGCTATCTCACCCAAAAATAGATTTTTTGCTTCGCTCAAAATCCGTTATTTAGTTATATTCTTGTGAAGATGTGATTATATGCATAATTATTTCATTTTTCCTCTGTCGATCGTATAGTTAGAGTTTCGGTTATTTAGGTAACCGAGAACTCGTCTAGCTTAGTTAGCCTAACCTAGACACTGTCTATACGTTCGACATTCCCCGTTTACCTTTGTGTTTTGTTTTCATTCCATTAGAGACTGATACCTCCTGTAATGTTATGAAACTTCTCACGTCTCTTCGGAGACTTAAAGGTAATCCCTTTCCCTCTGAGTGTAGTCCCAGACTACAACCCTTATGGCCGTACCTGAATATTATTCAGACATGGCTGACCTGGGGTTTGGTTTCTGCCTATCCCCTTAACCTTTGGTTGTGGATGTACCAGCAGGTTTTGTGATTTGGTCAGAATCTCAGAGTATTTAGTCTTATGTTGTTGACCTTCCGACAGGGTGAGTTGGTTGTGGGATACCTTTACTCCCCTGCCGACAAGGCTACCGACAATAGAGGTTAGTCCTCCATAGTCGCTTTGGTTATGGCAGTATACCATTTTCTCCTTGCGACTAAAGACTTGTCCTGTGCCACAGTTCCTTGGGCTGAAAGTAATTCCATTTTAGCCTAAGATAACGTGGCACTGGAATCCTGTTTCTCTTTGTGGGAGGAGGCGCAATGTTGCCCCCTCCCCTTGACTGTGTCGGCAGTCTCTGGGTTGGAGAACTGAGTCTCTCCTAGCACCCGGATTCTGTCGATACCATACAGAAACAGTTCATTTTATAGGTGCTAGGACTGTCAAGTTTGACAGTTCCTTTCACAAATGTTACAGGACCCTTTTCCTCTTCCCCTCACCCCTTTAATTGTTTATCCATTGCCTTTTAGGCTGACATCCTGCATCCTTTCCTTAACGGTAGAGTGCTGGATGCAGCCAGACTGCCTCTCTCATCCTGGCTGATGGCAGGGCATACTGCCGCCTGCTGGCCTGGCCGACAACCAAGATGGCTGCCGACAGTCATGGACTGTCGGCAGCTGTCGACATTGCCGGCGGCTACCGACGTTGTCGGCGGCTGCCGACGTTGCCGGCGGTTGTCGGCATGATAGCCTTTTTGCCGGCCTGGCCGGCAACCAAGATGGCTGCCGACTGTCATGGACTGTCGGCAGCTCGGTTGTCGGCATGATAGCCCTTTGCTGGCCTGGCCGGCAACCAAGATGGCTGCCGACAATCATGGACTGTCACCAGTTGCCGGCCTGGATGGCAGTGGCGCCCATGATGGCTGTGAGTGGTTAGTCCCTTCTGTTCCCGAGGTTCTCAGTCCTCCCTTGGACTGTAGCTATAGGTTCTGTTGCCTGTATGCTGCCGGCAGGGACGGCAACGTGGCGTGCCGACTGTACCAGTACTGTCGGCGGGTTACTGGCAACAGCACTGTAGCTATATAGAAGCCTGAATGTTACATTCTCCCCTTCTATTAGAACCTCCTTTCGGTAAAAAGGTAGTCTATTAGACTTTTCTTCCTTAATTACTGTATATAGTTACAGTAAAGGATAGTCCTTTTTTCCATACTGTCTCTCTCTCTGTCTCGCTAGGTCTGCAAGGTATGCAGACATATCCTAGCCAGACCGGCAACATGCCGGATATATTGCTGTATAGATTATACAGATAGCCAGTATATCTCAGTATAGAATATACTGTAGATAGAAAACTACTATATTTCTTATACTAGTGGTTTTTTCCTATATATTTTGGATATCCAATTCGGGCAATTGCTGAGCCTAATCCTATATTGAATAAATATGATTTCTTCAATATCCTGATTAGAAATCAGTTTAGGATTATCCTGCAATATTAAATGTTTCAGGCAAGAGTAATACACTCTTATCCCGTAAAGGATACAGCCCCTTTTTTCTTTGAGTCTCCCTGATCAGGAAACTGTATGATTTAATATAGTAGGAAAACTACAGCAAATGACCCGAGTAGGATGTTCATTTATATGTCTTTATTTTTCTGTTCTATCTAGTGCTAGATGGACCCTACTGTCATATGCTGCCTTGTAGGCAGCATAATGATAAGACTGCATTACATAGGTACAGTAGTCGATATGTTGCAATTTACACTTTTGCAATTTAGAAACTACAGTACCATGTTACAGTAGTATTTCCTAACTTACCTTGGGTATCCTCCAGCGAGTTTTTTGCTGATACCGCTTATATATTGAAGGAATCTGATTTGAAATCAGTCATCCTGACCCCACAGTATTAACAATTTTGGGATAGTTAATTGATACTTCTCTACCCCTAAGGGTAAATAACCCTTCTACTTGGATTTTCTCACAGAGAAAGCTCCATGTAAGTTAATACTGAGGGGAGGTAGCAGCATTTGCTCACGGAGGTATACAGGTATGTATCTCCTACTATCCCTTTATAGCTTCTATCCTAAGCTATTCTGTTGTAGATGACATTTACATGTTGATTTTTAAAGTAATAATCCATTATATACTCATTTGGTTTTCCTATCTTTACAGAAGGAACACCAGATACCTTGTACGTCAGTCCGCTGCAGAGCCAAGGGTAAGGACTTTTACGGTCATAATACTTGCAGGTTACATGCCCCCTGCAATATTATTTCCGGATCCCTACATTATTGGAACCCACAGGGTTGCAATATATGTTGGACATTGATGTCTGAAGGTTTTGATAATCCCAAGTCTACAGAGACTAAGGATATAGCACAGTATAAATTACGTAACTGGGTGAGAGGCTTCCAAAAGATCTCTCCGGGACCTTTCCTACCTAATGATAGGATGCGTAAGCTATTATTTCCAGAGCTAAGTGAGGAAATAGTAGTGCCTCAGGAGTCAACTACGTTCCCTGAAGGCGAGAAAACCTTTGGGATCGAGGGCAAGATGTGCCCTAAGGTAGAAGAGAAATATGTTGTATCGGATTTTCCTCCGCCTCTTGCCGGCTAAAGAGCCATCGATGTCAACATCTTCGTCTTTTACCCCTCTATTGGATAATGTGGTACAATTATGTATCCAACGGAAGAATCAGAAAGAGAGCTTTAGTAAACAAAGCAAAAAGCGGGAAGTAAAACACAAGATAGAACCTCGTAAAGCTCCTTTTGTTGCTTCCCACGGGTCAGTTAAACGACCCATGAATCAAGACCTTCCTTCATGCTCCTTAACCAATCCCTGGAGGTTTGCGGAGCAGATGTCTATTTCAAATGGCAATCTCTTCATTTCAGAGAAAATAGGTACTGTTCCCTTGGACAAAATCCAATTTTGGCCAAGCTCTGAGGTTTTCCCTAATTGTTGGGTTCGACCGAGGTTCGAACCAAAGACAAGGAAAAGAACGGAACAAAAGGAGGTCATGATTCTTGATCATGATAAGGCACAGACTATCCTTTCAGATAATCTGAAGAAGGCGGGTTATTCAGAGACGATTGTTTTCTCACTGAATAACATACACCCTTCCTTTCTTGCTCCTGCTTCACTCTCCTTCCCCTTCATGGGGAAGGCATTTACTTCCGTTACCAAAGCTGTAGAGGCGGGTGAGTCATGTCCCACACTCGATGAGTGCAAGCCTTTGTCACCAGCTTTTCCCGGACAGGAAAAGGATTGGAAGGAAGTCCATTTGACATTTTCAGTAGGAAAATTAGACAAGGATGTCGCAAGCCGACAATTTAATGTATGTCTCCCTAAATTGTCCGATTTGCTCTTGTTTAATGAACACGAGTCAAAGGAGAGACTGGCGACATCCCTTTCTCTACAAAACTACATAGAGTTCTGTTCAAATTACGAGAACACCCCAGACATGCTCATGGTCTTAGCCAAAATGCATATGGCTACCTTGGTAAAGGACCTTTACGCCTTTGTGAAGGCTAGGAAAGCATGTAGAGAGTTTGTGTTTGCTGTTGCAACGGTGAAACACGAAACAAGGAAGCTAATATCTTCCAACATCTGGGGTAAAGACCTCTCTCCACAAGAGGTCATTAAGGAAGTAATTAAGAATGCCGCCATGGAAAACATAAGTCTTCCCCAAAAATGGGGCATTCCCTCAAAGAGAAAATCTTCTGTGGTTGTGGGTCCCCAACCTAAAGAGAAGATCGAAAATACTGGAAATATCCGGGCTGCTCAACAACAGCCCATTATTCTAGTGACCAAGATGCTACAGGCAGATGGTCAAAAGTCTAAACCTACTGGCAGTTCGAAGCATAAAGACGCTTCGGCTAGGAGGAACATTCCCTCAGGATCGCAGGACCTTCGATCCTTCGGTCCAGAGCCTATTCAAGATGAGCCATTGATGGGGAACAGAAATGTCCCTACTATTATCTCCTTACCTCCTCCTACAGATCAAAACCCTCCTGGAGGAGTATAACTGAGAGCTATAGAGCATACAGGTAGTAAGAAAGCTACGGCTCATCGAGTCCCAGGGAAGGCTATTTTGTGTTCACAAGAAGGACTCAAGAAGTCTCTGAGTCATTCTGAACCTGTCGGTACTCAACAAGTTCATAAAAAACTGCAAGTTCTGAATGTTAATCCTTCTGAACATATGGACCTTGTTCCAACTAAGGGTGTCCGTAGTCTTGTCAGACCTGAAAGGTGTCCTCTGGATCCTTCCAGTCAACCACCCCCCTTCCTCCTGCCTAGGGTTCATGTCACGGAGAGTAACATTCATCCTAGAATAGATACGTATCAGACTCACAGTCCTAAGTATCTTCATAGTGATGACCCGGTTCCTGGGACATCACAGATGCAAGATATGCTTCTAGAAGTCTCGACTTTCTCCAGCTCTAGGGTTTCGATGGCTAAAAAACCATTGAAGCCCTCAGTCACATCAGCTCCTTTTTCCCTCGGGAAGTTAGAAGGAACTCGCGAGGTCTGTCAGGAGATTCAGCTAATCGATCAGATTCCCAAAATGCCAACAAGGAAAAGTGCTAAACTTTCCCCCAGTTTGCAATAATGACAGACCTAGTGCAAAGTGCACATCGGAAAGATGCGTTAAGAGCCTGGAGAAGACACGCATCAAACGCTTGGAGATAAAAAAAGACTGAGATCGGTCCCTCTTTAATCGCTTCTTTAACAAAAGTTAAACACGAAAGTCCCAGGACTCTGCTGGTCCTTTCGTGCGCGGAGAAGCACCCTCCACACAGATCAGACTCCCTACATCTGAGCTGGTACACCGAAGCGATAATGAGACGTCACAATCGAACGTCTCGTACAGTCTTAGTGATGTTACCCATCCTTTTCCTAAAGGGATGGCACCTAACAGCAGTTCATTTACATTTGATCCACGATGTGACGGTGGATACTCTATCACGATCCAAGGGGATAGAGTTGGAATGGTCCATGGACGCAGACATATTCCCTCCCAAATGGGAACAAGTCCCGCAACTGCAGTTCGACCTCTTCATCACGAGCGTCTTCAAGAAACTACCTCGCTAAATAGCCCCATACGAGGATCCTCTAATGGGTCTGATAGACTAGATGAGGCCGGTCCTAGCTCCGATCCTAGGTATATTTCTGAAGGTTCAGAAATTAACTGCCTTCGGTTTATCACAGAGAACTCAAACCCTTCATTTCATGAATTTCTTGCTCTAGCGGCTAGAAAAAGGTTTGGGATCTCAGAAGGCAATATAGAATTCTTAGAAGAATACAAGAGTAATTTTACTTTTGAGAAACACATTAGGTCTGTGTCTTCTTCAATTGCACAAAAAAATTGGCTTATTGAAAGTCTTAAAATTTTCGGTGATCAATCTATTCTGAAGAAGTGTTTTAATTCTTTCATTCTACCTTGCTTTGAGTATTGTTCTCCTGTCTGGTATTCAGCTGCTGATTCTGATCTTAATTTGTTGAACAGAAACTTACGGTCTATTAAATTTCTTATTCCTGATCAAGATATTAATCTTTGGCACCGTCGTTCAATTAGTTCATTATGCATGTTGCATAAGATTTTTCATAACTGTGACCATCCTTTACATTCAGATCTCCCTGGACAATTCTATCCTGTTCGTGGACTAGGCAGGCGGTTAATTCTAATAGCCAGGCCTTCTCCATCATGAGGCTCAATATTCCAGCTGTTACCAAGTTGTGGAATGATCTTCCTCATTGGGTAGTTGAATTAGTAGAACTTCAAAAATTCAAAGTTGGAGCAAATGTTTTTATGTTGACCAGGCTGACATGAGTCTTTTTATAATTTATATATGACATATAGTAGGGTGAGGCAATTTTGGACACCTTTTAAGTAACCTTTGTACAAAATCTATATTAATAATTTATGACCAAATACCAAACATGTTTTCAAGAGAGGGAGGTCTCATCTATAAAAATGGCTTGTTTCATAATCAGCAAAGAATTAGAAATTCTCGTATTACAGTAATAAAAAAAATATCTCAGAGGCGAGGCAATTTTGGACAGTGAAGCAATTTTGGACACGTCTGTATCTCCGTTAAGCGCTAACGCTTAGTTGGGCAAACTTTGACAATTTGTGGTCCCTATCAATATAAATATGCTAGAGAAAAATTATAGACTTACATAAATTTTTGTGTCCGTAATCCAAGATTGGCCAATTTTGCCTCGCCAAGAAAAAAGTGAGAAGTTTGCCTTTCCATTTTTGCCTGACCATGGTTTTGAAAACTGTCCATTTTTGCCTGACCATGGTTTTGAACAGTCCAATTTTGCCTTACTATATGAATATGTAAATCAAACTTTGTATTCGAGCATACAAATATACTTTTATGTATAAATATGCATATATGTAATTATAAAAAATCAAAATAAGACATAAGGGGTGCAATAAAAGGGGTGTCTGCCCAAGGTGACACCCTAAAAGTGAGTGACACCCTGAGAGTTACATTAGAAAAAAAAAAAAGTTTCTTTCTAGCTCGATGGTTATGTGATTTTCAAATAGTTATTTAATGCTGGGGACACTCTTAAAGCTGTTGACACTCAGGGGGTGAAACCTTCAAAAAGATTGACCAAAACATGGTAACATCCTCGAGAGGGGAGTCACCCCAAATGCTAGAAATATCTAAAAAAAAAAAAAAAAAAAAAAAGCTACTATATACATTGTTCCCATAATAATACACATATCCAAATGAAAATTTCAGTAATTGAAATAGAATATATTTTCACTGTACCTGCTAATTTCCATGTTGATAACTGTCATGTTGCCTTTTTGCTATGGTGTTAAATGGAGCAACATTAGAGTGAACAGCAAGATAGATACATCAAGGGGGGGGGGGACAAAGCTGATCCCATAAACAATATTCGTCCTAGTTGTACCTATCCATTTTATTCTTATCATTGTTACCTCATACTATGAACGAGCCATCAAAGAGATAGTTTTACCTGCAAAAGAAAGGGATACAATCGAAGATTTAAGAATAAAAGATGAAATGGAGAAAAATAAAAGGAAAAACACAAAGAGTTAGAAACATGACAAATCATGGAAATACAAAGAAACCAAATATCTCTCGATTCTTTAAAAAAAAAAAAGTCTGCAAACACTTACGTAAATACAAAAAACCTAAATTGACCAGGTAATAAATAGTGATAATTGAACAGCTAGGGTAGTCCCGATAGTGAATGATAAGGATTTACATATACCTAAAATAAAAGAAATAAAAAAGAAATTCAAATTATTTTGGAAGATATTAAGGATCGTCCATTATTTTGCATTGGTAGAGAAACAAAAGGGTTTTTAGAGGAAGAAGGAGGCTAAGTGACTCGCCTCGAGCTAGATGCTTGAAGCCACTGCCCACATATCACCATCATCATCTCCTCCAACGCCTATTGACGCAAAGGGCCTCTATTAGATTTCGCTATTCGTCTCTATCTTCAGCTTTTAATTCAATACTTCTCCAATCACAATATCCTACTTCATGCTTTATAGTCCTGAGTCTTCCAACTCTTCTAGTGCCTTGTGGAGGCCAGTTTAAAGTTTGCTGAACTAATGTCTCATAGGGAGAACAAAGAGCATCCCCAAACTATCTCCATCTACCCCTCACCATGATCTCATCCCCATGTGGCGCTCGAATAATCTCTCTTAGTTTCATTTCTAATCCTGTCCTGTCATTTAACACCCAATATTCTTCTGAGGGCTTTGTTCTCAAATCTACAAAAAGAGTTTCATTAATATACCAAGATTCTCGACCATACAGTAACACCGATCTCAATAAAATGATATATAGCCTGATTATTATATGTAATTTTAGACGACCTGATTTCCAAATTTGACTTAACCTAGCCATCTTCTGATTTGCTTTTTTTTCAATCTTTCATTAAACTCAAATTCTAAAGCTTCTATATTAGATATCAAAGTTCCTAAATATTTAAATAATTCTACCTCATTAATCCTTTATCCTTCCAAAGATATTTCTCTTCCTTTGCATATTCCGTTCTCATCATCTGTCTTTCTTCTATTTATCTCGAGCCCAACCTCAAGTGATTTTTCATGCATTCTGGTAAGCAAGCTTTCCAAGCCCTGTGGTGTTCTGCTAATTAGGACAGCATCATCAGCATACTCTAGGTCTTCTAATTTTCTGTTACCAATCCAGTCCAATCCTTCTCCACCATCCCCAACCGATCTATGCATTACAAAATCTATGAGGTGGATAAACAACATAGGTAACAACACATTCCCTTAGAGTACTCCACTTTTCACTGGAAATTTGTTTGATAAGACGCCACTAACATTAACTTTGCATTTGCTATGCTTATGAACAGACAATTAAATTTACATATTTGAGAGGAACTCCATAATGTCGCAGGACTCTCCACAAAATTTGCCAGAACACATAATCAAAAGCTTTTTCATAGCCCACATATACCATAAAAAGTGGAATTCTATATTCTACATATTGCTGTACCACATGTCTTAAATGAAAATTTGGTCAGTACAACTTCTACCTTTTCTAAATCCTGCTTGTTCATCTCTCAACTTTTCATCAATCTTTCTCTCTAGTCTCTTTAGAATGAGCATTCTATATATTTTCATGACGGCTGACGAAAGTGTGATGCCTCTGTAATGATTGCAATGTCAGATCTTTTTTTGTCATTTTCACCAGCACTCCTAGCTCCTCTTCACGCCACATTTTACAAAATAATCTTGTAGGTAATCTGGGAGTCACTTTATTTTCAGGCATTATTATCTCAGCAGTTATTCCTTCGTATCAAGGGGCTTTCCATTTTTCAATTTTTTTTAAGAATAGCTTCGACTTCAAACACACCTAATTCATTCATGGGCAAATCAAGGTCTTCATCAGTTTCAGGTATATCAACCAACTTATTCCCTTCGTATTTCCTATTCATGACCTCACTAAAGTGTTCAATCCAATGTTACCTTTCTTCATGTTCTTTCGTTATAACAGATCCATCTTTCTTTTTGATGGATATATGCTTCTTTTTTCTCGTAGAGATTTCATTAATAATTCCAAGAGCAATTCCTACAACAAAGCCACTTCCTGAATTCATAGCTTTGTCAGCCTCATTTACTTTCCTGTCTAAATATTCTCTCCATTCATTCCTGATATTTCTTTTGACCTCACTATCAATACTGAAATACTTGGCATGCTCTGCCTTGTAATTTTCATTACTTCCTCTAAAACTTTAAGAAATCAATTTCTGTCTTTGTCTTCTTTTTATAATATCCCAAGTATCATTTGATATCCATGGTTTTCTCCTTGTAACTGCATGTCCCAAAACTTCGTCTCTTATAGTCTCTTAAGACTGTAAATCGATTCCTACAATCAGTTACAAGGATTTCTGTGCTCATCCTCTAGAAGCTTAGTTGTATCAAACTTAGGTAGTCTATCTACATTTCTGTTGGGTTATTTCAGTTTTAATATTTGTGTGGCAATGGGGAGCTGGTGATCACTACCAATAACTGCACCTCTATAGCTTGTTACATTTCCCAGAGTCCTCCTTCTCTCTTTATCAATGGCTATGTGATCTATTTGATATTTGTAATTGCCACATGGTGAAGTCGTTGTATATTTGTGGATCTCCTTGTGCTGGAAAAGAGTACCTCCAGTAACAAGATTGTTTGTTGAACAATAACCTATAAAATGTGCCCCATTTTCATTTGCAACTTCGCCAAGAACCTCAACACCCATCACATTTTCTATCCCTTCATTATTCCTTCCAACTTTAGCATTGAAGTCATTAATCACAATTTTCATATCTCTCTAGGTTCTCACCTATTATACTATGCAGTTCTTCACAGTATTCATCCTTCCTTTCTTCAGGGGAATCATTTGATTCGCCTTGGAAGATGGAATCTTCGGGATCTTGAACCCTTCTGTGAATTGAATTGAATATGGGATTTAGGCATTAAGCCAAGCACTGGGGCATCAAAGGCCATTCAGCGCTATATAACTAAAATCATTCAATCATATCTGTACACTCACAACATTTAGTATCATTTTAACCTTTAATACAAATCGTAACACTTTCATACAATAAAATCTAGATGTGAAATAAATAGGGATTAAAAGGGTAAAATAAATAAATAAATTAATAAAATCAATTATAGCTCGTAATATAACCCAATACTTTGTATAAATTTTCTCAAGTTCAGGGTATTACAGTTTTCCCCCAGTATATCTCTTAACGGTTTGTCCTGGAGTAAATGTGTCCTCCTCTGGAGATTAAAAACAGGACAATCGACTAAAATATGTTTAACATCCATTGTCACTTGACAGGTATTACAAAGAGGGGCCTGTCTCCCTTCCCCACTCTTCATTAAATAATTGTGCGTTGCATGTGTATGGCCAATACGCAGCCTAGTTAAAATAATGGTATCCCTTCTACTTGTAGAATTACAAGATGACCATTTATCCACCAATGGGTGGATTTGTTTCAATTTTGTATTGGTGGTCCGTTCAGACCATCGAGCTTGCCACTTATTTTTACAGTAAAGATGAATCTCACTTCTAAGATCTTTGTAAGGAATACTCAAGGGGGATGGATTACTTAGCCCTGAAGCTTCCTTTGCTGCCTTATCTACTTGTTCATTCCCATCCACCCCAACATGGGCAGGGACCCAACAGAAGTGAACACTGATACTCTTCCTAGACTGCAGAAGTACTAACCAGTCCTGCACCTCTTGTACTAGATGATGGCCTGGCATAATTTGTTTTAATGAGAGTAAAACACTATTGGAATCCGTAAAAATTGTATAAAAACTATTTTGGTTGCCATTTTTAAAAATATGTTGGACTGCGAGAATTATTGCGTACAGCTCAGCAGTAAAAATTGAACAAGAGGATGGGAGTTTCCTTCTAATAACAATATCCCCCACCACAGCTGCACTTCCAACTCCTGCAGCCGATTTGGAGCCATCTGTAAAAACATGTTTCCCATGATGTTGAGCAGCATGATTTAAAAACTCACTTTTCATTACCCTACTAGGTAAGGTATTTTTCCCTCCTGCCGTAAAACATACTTTAACAGGTGGATTACACCAAGGAGGAGACTTGGGATATCCTACCTCTGCTATCTGTGCTGTTAACAAGCCTACTTCTCTAGCATCATTTTTCAGCTGTACTTCCAAAGGCTTAGGCACTCTAGATCTGTTAGGAGCCCGATCTAAAGGCGCCCTAACATATTTACAGTTAGGATTGTTTCTCACAGCAAGGGACCTAGCTAAAAACCTCAAACTCAACTCCTCTCTGCGAATGGAAAGGGGAGGTATGCCAGAATCAACATAGAGACTGTCAATGGGAGATGTTCTGTAAGCACCTGTGCAGATGCGAAGCCCAGCATTGTGAACAATATCAAGTTTTCCAAGTAAAGTCTTTGTAGCTGACCCATATATTTGGCATGCATAGTCTAACTTGCTCAGACACAAAGATGTATAAATTCTAAGCAAAGTTGTTCTATCAGCACCCCAATCAAAATGCGATATCACTTTCAGAATGTTCAGTGACTTCTTAACCCTGATAGATAGGTCATTTATATGGGGACCAAATGTCATTTTCTTGTCGAAAATGACTCCAAGAAACTTGACACTATCCTCATATGGCAAAATACAATCATTTAAGAAAAGGGTGGGGATCTCTTCCCTTTTACGAGTACGAGTAAAGCGAATGGCTTTGGTCTTCTGAGGAGAAAACATGAATCCGCGAGAATTTGCCCATGCGGAAGCAGCATTTATTGCAATTTGAAGATTTTGGCATGCTTGTAGTGCAGATGATCCACTACAATAAATTGCAAAGTCATCGACAAATAGTGATCCTTGTATGCCAGGAGGTATGTGACTAATGAGACTATTAATTGCAACAGCAAACAAGGGCACACTCAATACGCTGCCTTGGGGGACACCTTCTTCTTGCATGTAGGATGAAGATAGTTCTGACCCTACTCTCACTTTAATGGAGCGGTTTGATAAAAATTCTTCAATAAAAGAGAACATATGTCCTCCTATACCCCACGAGGCCAATTGCTTTAAAATACCACCCCTCCAGGTGGTGTCATATGCCTTTTCGAGGTCAAAAAAGACACCCACCACCTGGTTTTGGTTAGAAAAAGCATTTGAAATTTCCCTTGATAACATCAGCAAAGGGTCCAGAGTACTTCGGTTCTTCCTAAAACCAAACTGTCTGTTAGATAAAAGATTTTTTGATTCTAGATACCACACAAGTCTGTTGTTGATCATTCTCTCAAATAGTTTGCATATGCAACTGGTCAAGGATATGGGCCTATAACTAGATGGCAGTTCTGGGTCTTTACCAGACTTGTGGCCTGGAATTACAATTGAAGTATGCCAGGAATCAGGAGATGTATGGGAAGCCCATAGACCATTAAAGGTTTCTAATAAAAATTCCTTGGTATCCACTGGAAGATGTGATATCATTTCATACCGGATGCCATCCTCACCTGGGGCAGTTAAAGAAGAGCTGGAGATAGCATTTTGCATCTCCTCCATACTAAAAGGCAGGTTAAAAGCTTCAGTATTTGAAGAAGCAGGAGGAACAACAGATGTTGATGCTCTAATTTGTTGAAATGCTGGGGAATAGTTGTCAGCACTTGATACATGAGCAAAGTGCTTAGCAAGAACCTCTGCTACATCTTTGGGGTCAGATATATATCTATTATTTTCCCTTAATATTGGTAGAGGCTTAGGGACGAATTTACCTTGAAGTTTTCTAATCTTGTCCCATATTTCCTTTGAAGGAGTTTTGGTATTAATATTAGATATATATTTCTTCCAAGATGCTCTCTTTGCTTTTTTAAAAATTCTTTTTTGTTTGGCACAGGCTCTGAGATATGCTATTCTATCTGCTAAATAGTTTGTCCTCAAGTATCTTCTGAAGCAAGTTCGGGTCACTTTTCTTGCGTTGGCACATTCTTTACTCCACCAAGGAACTACAGAGCGATGAGGTAAACCGCATGTTTTAGGTATAAACTTGCTAGCATTATCATCAATAATATTTTCAAGATGTTGATAGGCATGCACTGGAGATGTAAATTCATCATATTCTTTATCAGTGTGTGAACAGTTTTCATAAGCTGCCCAGTCTGCCTCATCTATCTTCCATTTTGGTGGACACTGAGAAGGAAGATTATGGACATAATTTAACATTATTGGCCAATGGTCACTGCCATGTAGGTGTTCATTTACTGACCAAAGGTAGTCCAATCGAATGGATGAGGAACAGATTGACAAATCAATGGCTGATGTAGAGTTGTGGAATACATCATACCTAGTTGGAGAACCATCATTCATTAGTATTACATCATTGTTGTCGATTAATTCTTCAACAAGATTACCCCATCTATCGCACACATTTCCACCCCATAAAGTATGCTTTGCATTAAAATCACCCATTAAAATAAAAGGGGCAGGAAGCTGATTGATCAAGTCTTGGAGGTCAGAAAGTCTAAGCCTTCTTGGATTACCAGCATGATCTAAGAGGAAAAGTTCTAAGGATGGTTCAATATATAGCGAGCATAAAGTAATTTTTTTACCGATATGAGTTCTAACTGCACATGCCTGTAGTGGTGTATTGAGTGGGATTGTTTCAAATTTTACAGATTTGTGAATAATAAAACCTGTACCACCTTGAGCTCTTGCAGCTTGCAAAGGAGGGGATCTACAAAAATGATAATTGAGTCCAGGATTAAATGGTTTGTCACTGATCTTGGTTTCCTGTAGGCAAATTACCTTCGTGTCTGAATCCCTGGTTAAAGTTTTTATTTGCTCAATGCTAGTACTTAGACCTCTGCAATTCCACTGGATGATAGACATTATCTTTTGTTATTATTTTTCTTTGTCTCATTTGTCTTTTGGGACTTTTCAGATGAAGCCATGTAAGGCCTGGAGATGGAAGGCTTTACTAGGCCACCACTCTTCTTTTCTTTCTTTCTAGGATCTTTATAAGAGTCAACCTTAGGATCATGAGCAGTAGGGCACTTACCTGACTTAGATGAAGGTGAGGATGATGGGGACCTTTTCCTCTTTGGAAGATCTTGTTTTCCAATCTCCATCAAATCAGGTAGAGATTCTGCCTGAGACAATACATTTAAGGTGGTGGAAGCCACATTGGCTTCCTTGGAGGATTGTGCTAGAACTTCAACAGTTCGAGCACTTAACCCAGAAGGCTGGGCTACTACCTCTAGGGGAGATGCTCCTATCGGTGACAATACTTTTGGTGTGTTGGACACCATATTGACCCCTTTGGAGGTTTGTGCTCTGGCTTTTATAGCCTGAGCACTTGACCCAGATGGCTGGGCTACTACCACTAAGGGAGATGCACCTGACGGGCCAGGTGCTGCCACTGGTCCCCCTGTGGTAGTAAGGGGTAGTGGATTATAATCTTTTGTTGGCATCTTAACCGCGCGAGCAAAATTAAGTTGCCGATTGAGTAAATGCTTTGCATAACCTACACTTATATGTTCAGCATTTGCTTTCAAGATTGCAGCTTCTTCATTCTTGTATTCTCTACATCTTTTATCATTTGGTTTATGATTATCTTTACAGTTTGCACAGGTTGTATCTCTGTTGCATTGGCCATGTTCTAACAAAGAACAGTTAATACAGATCTTCGTATTATTGCAGTACCGGGAAGGGTGACCGTACTTGAAACAATTAAAGCATTGTAAAGGCCTAGGTTTATATTCTCGAACACGTACTCTTTCATTCTCAATAATTATATGATCTGGTATAACAGGGGTTTCAAATGTTAAAACTACCATGCTTGTTTGAGGAATCTTACTTACTTTCCAAACATTAGCAGGGCACATGTCCAGAATTTCTGGTTCTGAGAATTCATATAGATCTTTATCAAAAACTACTCCTTTACCATAGCTGAAGCTCATATGTGGTTTAATATCCTTAATAGGATCAATTTCTGCAATCTTCATGCCACAAAGCATGTGAGCTTGAGTATCTGATTTTGCATTAATCAAAACAGATTGCTTACCGTATCTACTAATATCCTTACTTTTAATTAAACCAACTTTTTTTTGTATAAATTTACTCATCTTATAATAGTTATAATTATCTATCTTTCCAGATGCAATTATCCATGTTGGGGGCTTGGGGGTTCTTACTTCTGGAAGTCTATGCTCTATTTCTTTTTCCATCCATTCTTCTGGTTTATATACCTCTAGGTGTCTTGGTGCTTTATCACATAAAGCCCCAGAAATCAAACAATTGTCAATTTTTATGCTCTCTAAATTTTTATTTGCTTCTAAAGCAATCTCAAAACTTGAAAATGATACCCAAGCTTCCCAAAAGCCTTTACTACCATTAAGCTCCATTAAAATTTCTTTGATTGCTCCAAATCTACAGAAGGCTTCATGAATTATGTCATAGCTACAACCAATTGGTATGTTTTTTAAGTGGAGAATTTTCAGATTTTTTGTTGGATCTGGTAATGAGCCAGAACCAGAGAGTAAAGTATTACGGTTATTACAAGCATCATTTTCCACCAGTGCCGATAAATTGTCTTTAACAACACTGGTCAAAAAAGTATTGTTGGAGGAATTCTTTTTATTGCCGAGGTTGTCAACAGAGCTTTCCCTATTTAAACAAGCAGAAGTCGTCAACGGTGTCTGGGGTTCGCCATTTGATCCAGGGGTACGGGGAATATTAAGTTTACTCATTAATTATTTTTCAGGGGGAGGGAAGGGGTCATAATAACAATGAAAAAAAAAACAATGGAAAAAAATATAGTTTAAGGGAGAGAAAAAATTAAGACTGTCTGAAATTCCAAAGAAGACACCGTTAGCCTTTCCTGGAATTAATTTCTCCACCAATGACACCTGTGAAAGCTGCTTACCAAATGTCCACTCCCTACCCTACCACAAAGGGATGGTACCACTATGATTAGAGTGGCTCAAGTGTATGCCAAACCCGCTTGATGGGACTGAGAGCATTTCATGAATACAATCATCCCCACTCTAATCATAGTGGCAGGCAAACCGGACAGAATGCCGAGAGTCCTATCTCTATAAAATCGCCAACCCCTGGAATCCGAAGGCCAAATTTCCTAAGAGATAGTTCCGCGTGCCAGTATGGGAATACTGACACTCCTAGGTGTCCAAACATTTTCGGGCAGTTGGCAAGACCACCACAGCTCCCACAATTGATTTTGAAATAAAAACCGATCATGGATACAATGTCCCCTCTAAAAAACCTGGACAGTGAAATGGGTAAAAGAGTTTTGACAGCAAGGTTGGAGACAGCTGATAATTATGAAGGAGGAATAAGCAATAAGAGGTAATAGAAAAAGAATGAGAGAAATTTAGAGTCAAACTGAGGAAAAGAAATTCCCCAGTTCGAGAGCCCTCTTGCCCGTCACAAGCCTTCAGCACGGGAATGATATGCCGTGCTGAAACCCAATGACTTCATCAAGGCATTCTCTCGTTAAGAGGGAACCCTTCTGTGAAGCCTTTTCCCAAAACCCTTCTGTGAAGCCTTTTCCCCTTTTGCCTGGCGGGCATGCTGTCATGCGTTTATGGGGAGGGGAACGGGGCAATTTTAACCTGTCAAAAAGTTTTCATTCTTTTTGCCTCTCACCCGAGTGCGAAGGAGAGTACTGGAGCTTTGGCGCACAGGATGCTGCTGGTGCTCAGTTTCTGCTGAAGAACAGTTTTTGGTGAAGGCGCAGAAAAGCATTGGCGCGCAGTAAACCAATGCGTAGGGTGAATATACAAAGAATAAGCCAGACTATTTGGCCTATATTTTGAGGTACCTTACCTCTACCATTAGAGGCTCTTTGACCTTTAATTTTGATGTGCCATACTTCCAACATTAGAGGATATTTAAGCTCTATTTTGAGGTGCCATACCTTTAGTATGAAGGGCTCTATGACCTCTATTTTGAGGTACTATAATCTTAGCATTATAAGTTCTTTGATCTCTAATTTGAAGTGCTTTACCTCTAGCATTAGAGGCTCTTTCACCTCTATTTTGAGGCTCCTTACTTTTAGCATTAGAGGGTCTTTGACTTCCATTTTGAAGCTCCTTACTTTTGGCATTAGAGGCTCTTTGACCTATACTTTGAGGCTCCTTACTTTGAGCATTAGAGGGCTTTTTTACCTCTAATTTGAGGCTCCTTACATTTGGAATTAGAGGCTCTTTGACCTCTATTTTGAGACTGCTCACTTTTAGCATTAGAGTCTCTTTGACCTCTATTTTGAGGCTCCTTACTTTTAGCATTAGAGGGTCCTTGACCTCTATTTTGAGGCTCATTACTTTTAGCATTAGAGGGTCTTTGACCTCTATTTTGAGGCTCCACACTTTGAGCATTAGAGGGTCTTTGACCTTTATTTTGAGGCTCCTTACGTTTAGCATTAGAGGCTCTTTAACCTCTATTTTGAGGCTCCTTACTTTTAGCATTAGAGGGTCTTTGATCTCCATTTTGAGGCTCCTTACATTTAGCATTAGAGTCTCTTTGACCTTTATTTTGAGGTTCCTTACTTTTAGCATTAGAGGGTTTTTGATCTCCATTTTGAGGCTCCTTACATTTAGCATTTGAGGGTCTTTGACCTCTATTTTGAGGCTCCTTACGTTTAGCATGAGAGGGTCTTCGACCTCTATTTTGAGGCGCATTACTTTTAGCATTAGAGGCTATTTGACCTCTATTTTGAGACTGCTCACTTTCAGCATTAGAGTCTCTGTGACCTCTATTTTGAGGCTCCTTACTTTTAGCATTTGAGGGTCTTTGACCTCTATTTTGAGGCTCCTTACATCTAGCATTAGAGGTTCTTTGACCTCTATTTTGAGTCTCCTTACTTTTAGCATTAGAGGCTCTTTGACCTCTATATTGAGGCTCCTTACTTTTAGCTTTAGAGTCTCTTTGACCTGTTTTGAGGCTCCTTACTTTTAGCATTGGAGGGTCTTTGACCTCTATTTTGAGGCTCCTTAGTTTAGCATTAGAGGGTCTTTGACCTCTATTTTGAGGATCCTTACTTTGAGCATTAAAGGCTCTTTGACCTCTATTTTGAGACTGCTCACTTTTAGCATTAGAGGCTCTTT
This sequence comes from Palaemon carinicauda, assembly GCF_036898095.1. Taxonomy (NCBI): domain Eukaryota; kingdom Metazoa; phylum Arthropoda; class Malacostraca; order Decapoda; family Palaemonidae; genus Palaemon; species Palaemon carinicauda. The sequence continues at coordinate 103,051,488 of NC_090732.1, forward strand.
GACCTCTTATTCTAAGGGTCCTTACTTTTAGCATTAGAGGCTCTTTGACCTCTGTTTTGAGACTCCTTTTAGCATTAGAGGGTCTTTGACCTCTATTTTGAGGGTCCTTACTTTTAGCATTAGATGGTCTTTGACCTCTGTTTTCATGTTCCTTACTTTTAGCATTAGAGGCTCTTTGACCTCTATTTTGAGGCTCCTTACTTTTAGCTTTAGAGTCTCTTTGACCTCTGTTTTGAGGCTCCTTACGTTTAGCATTAGAGGCTCTTTAATCTTTATTTTGAGGCTCCTTACTTTTAGCATTAGAGGGTCTTTGATCTCCATTTTGAGGCTCCTTACGTTTAGCATTAGAGGATCTTTGACCTTTATTTTGAGGCTCCATACTTTTAGCATTAGAGGGTTTTTGATCTCCATTTTGAGGCTCCTTACGTTTAGCATTTGAGGGTCTTTGACCTCTATTTTGAGGCGCAGTACTTTTAGCATTAGAGGCTCTTTGACCTCTATTTTGAGACTGCTCACTTTCAGCATTAGAGTCTCTTTGACCTCTATTTTGAGGCTCCTTACTTTTAGCATTAGAGGGTCTTTGACCTCTATTTTGAGGCTCCTTACGTTTAGCATTAAAGGGTCTTTGACCTCTATTTTGAGGCTCCTTACTTTTAGCATTAGAGGCTCTTTGACCTCTATTTTGAGGCTCCTTACTTTTAGCTTTAGAGTCTCTTTGGCCTGTTTTGAGGCTCCTTACTTTTACCATTAGAGGGTCTTTGACCTCTATTTTGAGGCTCCTTACTTTTAGCATTAAAGGGTTTTTATCTCCATTTTGAGGCTCCTTACGTTTAGCATTAGAGGGTCTTTGACCTTTATTTAGAGGCTCCATACTTTTAGCATTAGAGGGTTTTTTATCTCCATTTTGAGGCTCCTTACATTTAGCATTTGAAGGTCTTTGACCTCTATTTTGAAGCGCATTACTTTTAGCATTAGAGGCTCTTTGACCTCTATTTTGAGACTGTTCACTTTCAGCATTAGAGTCTCTTTGACCTCTATTTTGAGGCTCCTTACTTTTAGCATTAGAGGGTCTTTGACCTCTATTTTGAGGCTCCTTACGTTTAGCATTAAAAGGTCTTTGACCTCTATTTTGAGGCTCCTTACTTTTAGCATTAGAGGCTCTTTGACCTCTATTTTGAGGCTCCTTACTTTTAGCTTTAGAGTCTCTTTGACCTCTGTTTTGAGGCTCCTTACTTTTAGCATTAGAGGGTCTTTGACCTCTATTTTGAGACTCCTTACTTGAGCATTAAAGGTTCCTTGACCTTTATTTTGAGGCTCCTTACTTTTAGTATTAGAGGCCCTTTGACCTCTTATTCTAAGGGTCCTTACTTTTAGCATTAGAGGCTCTTTGACCTCTATTTTGAGGCTCCTTACTTTTAGCATTAGAGGGTCTTCGACCTCTATTTTGAGGCTCCTTACGTTTAGCATTAAAGGGTCTTTGACCTCTATTTTGAGGATCCTTACTTTTAGCATTAGAGGGTCTTTGACCTCTATTTTGAGGCTCCTTACTTTGAGTATTAAAGGCTCTTTGACCTCTATTTTGAGGCTCCTTACTTTTAGCATTAGAGGGTCTTTGACCTCTATTTTGAGGCTCCTTACGTTTAGCATTAAAGGGTCTTTGACCTCTTATTCTAAGGGTCCTTACTTTTAGCATTAGAGGCTCTTTGACCTCTATTTTGAGGCTCCTTAGTTTAGCATTAGAGGGTCTTTGACCTTTATTTTGAGGATCCTTACTTTGAGCATTAAAGGCTCTTTGACCTCTATTTTGAGACTGCTCACTTTTAGCATTAGAGGCTCTTTGACCTCTTATTCTAAGGGTCCTTACTTTTAGCATTAGAGGCTCTTTGACCTCTGTTTTGAGACTCCTTTTAGCATTAGAGGGTCTTTGACCTCTATTTTGAGGGTCCTTACTTTTAGCATTAGATGGTCTTTGACCTCTGTTTTCATGTTCCTTACTTTTAGCATTAGAGGCTCTTTGACCTCTATTTTGAGGCTCCTTACTTTTAGCTTTAGAGTCTCTTTGACCTGTTTTGAGGCTCCTTACTTTTAGCATTAGAGGCTCTTTCACTTCTATTTTGAGGCTCCTTACTTTTAGCATTAAAGGGTTTTTATCTCCATTTTGAGGCTCCTTACGTTTAGCATTAGAGGGTCTTTGACCTTTATTTTGAGGCTCCATACTATTAGCATTAGAGGGTTTTTGATCTCCATTTTGAGGCTCTTTACGTTTAGCATTTGAGGGTCTTTGACCTCTATTTTGAAGCGCATTGCTTTTAGCATTAGAGGCTCTTTGACCTCTATTTTGAGACGGCTCACTTTCAGCATTAGAGTCTCTTTGACCTCTATTTTGAGGCTCCTTACTTTTAGCATTAGAGGGTCTTTGACCTCTTATTTTGAGGCTCCTTACGTTTAGCATTGAAGGGTCTTTGACCTCTATTTTGAGGCTTCTTACTTTTAGCATTAGAGGCTCTTTGACCTCTATTTTGAGGCTCCTTACTTTTAGCTTTAGAGTCTCTTTGACCTATGTTTTGAGGCTCCTTACTTTGAGCATTAAAGGCTCCTTGACCTTTATTTTGAGGCTCCTTACTTTTAGTATTAGAGGCCCTTTGACCTCTTATTCTAAGGGTCCTTACTTTTAGCATTAGAGGCTCTTTGACCTCTATTTTGAGGCTCCTTAGTTTAGCATTAGAGGGTCTTTGACCTTTATTTTGAGGATCCTTACTTTGAGCATTAAAGGCTCTTTGACCTCTATTTTGAGACTGCTCACTTTTAGCATTAGAGGCTCTTTGACCTCTTATTCTAAGGGTCCTTACTTTTAGCATTAGAGGCTCTTTGACCTCTGTTTTGAGACTCCTTTTAGCATTAGAGGGTCTTTGACCTCTATTTTGAGGGTCCTTACTTTTAGCATTAGATGGTCTTTGACCTCTGTTTTCATGTTCCTTACTTTTAGCATTAGAGGCTCTTTGACCTCTATTTTGAGGCTCCTTACTTTTAGCTTTAGAGTCTCTTTGACCTCTGTTTTGAGGCTCCTTACGTTTAGCATTAGAGGCTCTTTAATCTTTATTTTGAGGCTCCTTACTTTTAGCATTAGAGGGTCTTTGATCTCCATTTTGAGGCTCCTTACGTTTAGCATTAGAGGGTCTTTGACCTTTATTTTGAGGCTCCATACTTTTAGCATTAGAGGGTTTTTGATCTCCATTTTGAGGCTCCTTACGTTTAGCATTTGAGGGTCTTTGACCTCTATTTTGAGGCGCAGTACTTTTAGCATTAGAGGCTCTTTGACCTCTATTTTGAGACTGCTCACTTTCAGCATTAGAGTCTCTTTGACCTCTATTTTGAGGCTCCTTACTTTTAGCATTAGAGGGTCTTTGACCTCTATTTTGAGGCTACTTACGTTTAGCATTAAAGGGTCTTTGACCTCTATTTTGAGGCTCCTTACTTTTAGCATTAGAGGCTCTTTGACCTCTATTTTGAGGCTCCTTACTTTTAGCTTTAGAGTCTCTTTGGCCTGTTTTGAGGCTCCTTACTTTTACCATTAGAGGGTCTTTGACCTCTATTTTGAGGCTCCTTACTTTTAGCATTAAAGGGTTTTTATCTCCATTTTGAGGCTCCTTACTTTTATCATTAGAGGGTCTTTGACCTTTATTTTGAGGCTCCATACTTTTAGCATTAGAGGGTTTTTTATCTCCATTTTGAGGCTCCTTACATTTAGCATTTGAAGGTCTTTGACCTCTATTTTGAAGCGCATTACTTTTAGCATTAGAGGCTCTTTGACCTCTATTTTGAGACTGTTCACTTTCAGCATTAGAGTCTCTTTGACCTCTATTTTGAGGCTCCTTACTTTTAGCATTAGAGGGTCTTTGACCTCTATTTTGAGGCTCCTTACGTTTAGCATTAAAAGGTCTTTGACCTCTATTTTGAGGCTCCTTACTTTTAGCATTAGAGGCTCTTTGACCTCTATTTTGAGGTTCCTTACTTTTAGCTTTAGAGTCTCTTTGACCTCTGTTTCGAGGCTCCTTACTTTTAGCATTAGAGGGTCTTTGACCTCTATTTTGAGACTCCTTACTTGAGCATTAAAGATTCCTTGACCTTTATTTTGAGGCTCCTTACTTTTAGTATTAGAGGCCCTTTGACCTCTTATTCTAAGGGTCCTTACTTTTAGCATTAGAGGCTCTTTGACCTCTATTTTGAGGCTCCTTACTTTTAGCATTAGAGGGTCTTCGACCTCTATTTTGAGGCTCCTTACGTTTAGCATTAAAGGGTCTTTGACCTCTATTTTGAGGATCCTTACTTTTAGCATTAGAGGGTCTTTGACCTCTATTTTGAGGCTCCTTACTTTGAGTATTAAAGGCTCTTTGACCTCTATTTTGAGGCTCCTTACTTTTAGCATTAGAGGGTCTTTGACCTCTATTTTGAGGCTCCTTACGTTTAGCATTAAAGGGTCTTTGACCTCTATTTTGAGGCTCCTTACTTTTAGCATTAGAGGGTCTTTGACCTCTATTTTGAGGCTCCTTACGTTTAGCATTAAAGGGTCTTTGACCTCTATTTTGAGGATCCTTACTTTTAGCATTAGAGGGTCTTTGACCTCTATTTTGAGGCTCCTTACTTTGAGTATTAAAGGCTCTTTGACCTCTATTTTGAGACTGCTCACTTTTAGCATTAGAGGCTCTTTGACCTCTGTTTTGAGACTCCTTTTAGCATTAAAAGGTCTTGGACCTTTATTTTGAGGGTCCTTACTTTTAGCATTAGATGGTCTTTGACCTCTGTTTTCATGTTCCTTACTTTTAGCATTAGAGGCTCTTTGACCTCTATTTTGAGGCTCCTTACTTTTAGCTTTAGAGTCTCTTTGACCTGTTTTGAGGCTCCTTACTTTTAGCATTAGAGGCTCTTTCACCTCTATTTTGAGGCTCCTTACTTTTAGCATTAAAGGGTTTTTATCTCCATTTTGAGGCTCCTTACGTTTAGCATTAGAGGGTCTTTGACCTTTATTTTGAGGCTCCATACTATTAGCATTAGAGGGTTTTTGATCTCCATTTTGAGGCTCTTTACGTTTAGCATTTGAGGGTCTTTGACCTCTATTTTGAAGCGCATTGCTTTTAGCATTAGAGGCTCTTTGACCTCTATTTTGAGACGGCTCACTTTCAGCATTAGAGTCTCTTTGACCTCTATTTTGAGGCTCCTTACTTTTAGCATTAGAGGGTCTTTGACCTCTTATTTTGAGGCTCCTTACGTTTAGCATTGAAGGGTATTTGACCTCTATTTTGAGGCTTCTTACTTTTAGCATTAGAGGCTCTTTGACCTCTATTTTGAGGCTCCTTACTTTTAGCTTTAGTCTCTCTTTGACCTATGTTTTGAGGATCCTTACTTTGAGCATTAAAGGCTCCTTGACCTTTATTTTGAGGCTCCTTACTTTTAGTATTAGAGGCCCTTTGACCTCTTTTTCTAAGGGTCCTTACTTTTAGCATTAGAGGCTCTTTGACCTCTATTTTGAGGCTCCTTAGTTTAGCATTAGAGGGTCTTTGACCTTTATTTTGAGGATCCTTACTTTGAGCATTAAAGGCTCTTTGACCTCTATTTTGAGACTGCTCACTTTTAGCATTAGAGGCTCTTTGACCTCTTATTCTAAGGGTCCTTACTTTTAGCATTAGAGGCTCTTTGACCTCTGTTTTGAGACTCCTTTTAGCATTAGAGGGTCTTTGACCTCTATTTTGAGGGTCCTTACTTTTAGCATTAGATGGTCTTTGACCTCTGTTTTCATGTTCCTTACTTTTAGCATTAGAGGCTCTTTGACCTCTATTTTGAGGCTCCTTACTTTTAGCTTTAGAGTCTCTTTGACCTCTGTTTTGAGGCTCCTTACGTTTAGCATTAGAGGCTCTTTAATCTTTATTTTGAGGCTCCTTACTTTTAGCATTAGAGGGTCTTTGATCTCCATTTTGAGGCTCCTTACGTTTAGCATTAGAGGGTCTTTGACCTTTATTTTGAGGCTCCATACTTTTAGCATTAGAGGGTTTTGGATCTCCATTTTGAGGCTCCTTACGTTTAGCATTTGAGGGTCTTTGACCTCTATTTTGAGGCGCAGTACTTTTAGCATTAGAGGCTCTTTGACCTCTATTTTGAGACTGCTCACTTTCAGCATTAGAGTCTCTTTGACCTCTATTTTGAGGCTCCTTACTTTTAGCATTAGAGGGTCTTTGACCTCTATTTTGAGGCTCCTTACGTTTAGCATTAAAGGGTCTTTGACCTCTATTTTGAGGCTCCTTACTTTTAGCATTAGAGGCTCTTTGACCTCTATTTTGAGGCTCCTTACTTTTACCTTTAGAGTCTCTTTGGCCTGTTTTGAGGCTCCTTACTTTTACCATTAGAGGGTCTTTGACCTCTATTTTGAGGCTCCTTACTTTTAGCATTAAAGGGTTTTTATCTCCATTTTGAGGCTCCTTACGTTTAGCATTAGAGGGTCTTTGACCTTTATTTTGTGGCTCCATACTTTTAGCATTAGAGGGTTTTTTATCTCCATTTTGAGGCTCCTTACATTTAGCATTTGAAGGTCTTTGACCTCTATTTTGAAGCGCATTACTTTTAGCATTAGAGGCTCTTTGACCTCTATTTTGAGACTGTTCACTTTCAGCATTAGAGTCTCTTTGACCTCTATTTTGAGGCTCCTTACTTTTAGCATTAGAGGGTCTTTGACCTCTATTTTGAGGCTCCTTACGTTTAGCATTAAAGGGTCTTTGACCTCTATTTTGAGGCTCCTTACTTTTAGCATTAGAGGGTCTTTGACCTCTATTTTGAGGCTCCTTACTTTTAGCTTTAGAGTCTCTTTGACCTCTGTTTTGAGGCTCCTTACTTTTAGCATTAGAGGGTCTTTGACCTCTATTTTGAGACTCCTTACTTGAGCATTAAAGGTTCCTTGACCTTTATTTTGAGGCTCCTTACTTTTAGTATTAGAGGCCCTTTGACCTCTTATTCTAAGGGTCCTTACTTTTAGCATTAGAGGCTCTTTGACCTCTATTTTGAGGCTCCTTACTTTTAGCATTAGAGGGTCTTTGACCTCTATTTTGAGGCTCCTTACGTTTAGCATTAAAGGGTCTTTGACCTCTATTTTGAGGATCCTTACTTTTAGCATTAGAGGGTCTTTGACCTCTATTTTGAGGCTCCTTACTTTGAGTATTAAAGGCTCTTTGACCTCTATTTTGAGACTGCTCACTTTTAGCATTAGAGGCTCTTTGACCTCTGTTTTGAGACTCCTTTTAGCATTAAAAGGTCTTTGACCTCTATTTTGAGGGTCCTTACTTTTAGCATTAGATGGTCTTTGACCTCTGTTTTCATGTTCCTTACTTTTAGCATTAGAGGCTCTTTGACCTCCATTTTGAGGCTCCTTACTTTTAGCTTTAGAGTCTCTTTGACCTCTGTTTTGAGGCTCCTTACGTTTAGCATTAGAGGCTCTTTAATCTTTATTTTGAGGCTCCTTACTTTTAGCATTAGAGGGTCTTTGATCTCCATTTTGAGGCTCCTTACGTTTAGCATTAGAGGGTCTTTGACCTTTATTTTGAGGCTCCATACTTTTAGCATTAGAGGGTTTTTTATCTCCATTTTGAGGCTCCTTACGTTTAGCATTTGAGGGTCTTTGACCTCTATTTTGAGGCGCAGTACTTTTAGCATTAGAGGCTCTTTGACCTCTATTTTGAGACTGCTCACTTTCAGCATTAGTCTCTTTGACCTCTATTTTGAGCCTCCTTACTTTTAGCATTAGAGGGTCTTTGACCTCTATTTTGAGGCTCCTTACGTTTAGCATTAAAGGGTCTTTGACCTCTATTTTGAGGCTCCTTACTTTTAGCATTAGAGGCTCTTTGACCTCTATTTTGAGGCTCCTTACTTTTAGCTTTAAAGTCTCTTTGACCTGTTTTGAGGCTCCTTACTTTTAGCATTAGAGGCTCTTTCACCTCTATTTTGAGGCTCCTTACTTTTAGCATTAAAGGGTTTTTATCTCCATTTTGAGGCTCCTTACGTTTAGCATTAGAGGGTCTTTGACCTTTATTTTGAGGCTCCATACTATTAGCATTAGAGGGTTTTTGATCTCCATTTTGAGGCTCTTTACGTTTAGCATTTGAGGGTCTTTGACCTCTATTTTGAAGCGCATTGCTTTTAGCATTAGAGGCTCTTTGACCTCTATTTTGAGACGGCTCACTTTCAGCATTAGAGTCTTTGACCTCTATTTTGAGGCTCCTTACTTTTAGCATTAGAGGGTCTTTGACCTCTTATTTTGAGGCTCCTTACGTTTAGCATTAAAGGGTCTTTGACCTCTATTTTGAGGCTTCTTACTTTTAGCATTAGAGGCTCTTTGACCTCTATTTTGAGGCTCCTTACTTTTAGCTTTAGAGTCTCTTTGACCTCTGTTTTGAGGCTCCTTACTTTGAGCATTAAAGGCTCCTTGACCTTTATTTTGAGGCTCCTTACTTTTAGTATTAGATGCCCTTTGACCTCTTATTCTAAGGGTCCTTACTTTTAGCATTAGAGGCTCTTTGACCTCTATTTTGAGGCTCCTTAGTTTAGCATTAGAGGGTCTTTGACCTCTATTTTGAGGATCCTTACTTTGAGCATTAAAGGCTCTTTGACCTCTATTTTGAGACTGCTCACTTTTAGCATTAGAGGCTCTTTGACCTCTTATTCTAAGGGTCCTTACTTTTAGCATTAGAGGCTCTTTGACCTCTGTTTTGAGACTCCTTTTAGCATTAGAGGGTCTTTGACCTCTATTTTGAGGGTCCTTACTTTTAGCATTAGATGGTCTTTGACCTCTGTTTTCATGTTCCTTACTTTTAGCATTAGAGGCTCTTTGACCTCTATTTTGAGGCTCCTTACTTTTAGCTTTAGAGTCTCTTTGACCTCTGTTTTGAGGCTCCTTACGTTTAGCATTAGAGGCTCTTTAATCTTTATTTTGAGGCTCCTTACTTTTAGCATTAGAGGGTCTTTGATCTCCATTTTGAGGCTCCTTACGTTTAGCATTAGAGGGTCTTTGACCTTTATTTTGAGGCTTCATACTTTTAGCATTAGAGTGTTTTTGATCTCCATTTTGAGGCTCCTTACGTTTAGCATTTGAGGGTCTTTGACCTCTATTTTGAGGCGCAGTACTTTTAGCATTAAAGGCTCTTTGACCTCTATTTTGAGACTGCTCACTTTCAGCATTAGAGTCTCTTTGACCTCTATTTTGTGGCTCCTTACTTTCAGCATTAGAGGGTCTTTGACCTCTATTTTGAGGCTCCTTACGTTTAGCATTAAAGGGTCTTTGACCTCTATTTTGAGGCTCCTTACTTTTAGCATTAGAGGCTCTTTGACCTCTATTTTGAGGCTCCTTACTTTTAGCTTTAGAGTCTCTTTGGCCTGTTTTGAGCCTCCTTACTTTTACCATTAGAGGGTCTTTGACCTCTATTTCGAGGCTCCTTACTTTTAGCATTAAAGGGTTTTTATCTCCATTTTGAGGCTCCTTACGTTTAGCATTAGAGGGTCTTTGACCTTTATTTTGAGGCTCCATACTTTTAGCATTAGAGGGTTTTTTTATCTCCATTTTGAGGCTCCTTACATTTAGCATTTGAAGGTCTTTGACCTCTATTTTGAAGCGCATTACTTTTAGCATTAGAGGCTCTTTGACCTCTATTTTGAGACTGTTCACTTTCAGCATTAGAGTCTCTTTGACCTCTATTTTGAGGCTCCTTACTTTTAGCATTAGAGGGTCTTTGACCTCTATTTTGAGGCTCCTTACGTTTAGCATTAAAGGGTCTTTGACCTCTATTTTGAGGCTCCTTACTTTTAGCATTAGAGGGTCTTTGACCTCTATTTTGAGGCTCCTTACTTTTAGCTTTAGAGTCTCTTTGACCTCTGTTTTGAGGCTCCTTACTTTTAGCATTAGAGGGTCTTTGACCTCTATTTTGAGACTCCTTACTTGAGCATTAAAGGTTCCTTGACCTTTATTTTGAGGCTCCTTACTTTTAGTATTAGAGGCCCTTTGACCTCTTATTCTAAGGGTCCTTACTTTTAGCATTAGAGGCTCTTTGACCTCTATTTTGAGGCTCCTTACTTTTAGCATTAGAGGGTCTTTGACCTCTATTTTGAGGCTCCTTACTTTTAGCTTTAGAGGGTCTTTGCCTATTTTGAGGCTCCTTACTTTTAGCATTAGAGGGTCTTTGACCTCTATTTTGAGGCTCCTTACTTTAGCATTAAAGGCTCTTTGACCTCTATTTTGAGCTGCATTACTTTTAGCATTAGAGGCTCTTTGACCTATTTTTGAGACTCCATACTTTTAGCATTAGAGGTCTTTGACCTCTATTTTGAGGCTCCTTACTTTTAGCATTAGAGGTCTTTGACCTCTATTTTGAAGTTCCTTACTTTTAGCATTAGAGGCTCTTTGACCTCTATTTTGAGCTCCTTACTTTTAGCATTAGAGTCTCTTTGACCTCTATTTTGAGGCTCCTTACTTTTAGCATTAGAGGGCTCTTTGACCTCTATTTTGAGGCTCCTTACTTTTAGCATTAGAGGGTCTTTGACCTCTATTTTGAGGCTCCTTACTTTTAGCATTAGAGGGTCTTTGACCTTTATTTTGAGGCTCCTTACTTTTAGCATTAGAGGGTCTTTGACCTCTGTTTTGAGGCTCCTTACTTTTAGCATTAGAGGGTCTTTGACCTCTATTTTGAGCTCCTTACTTAGCATTAGAGGCCTTTGACCTCTATTTTGAGGCTCCTTACTTTAGCATTAGAGGCCCTTTGACCTCTATTTAAGGGTCCTTACTTTTAGCATTAGAGGGTCTTTGACCTCTATTTTGAGGCTCCTTACTTTTAGCATTAAAGGGTCTTTGACCTCTATTTTGAGACTGCTCACGTTTAGCATTAGGGTCTTTGACCTCTATTTTGAGATCCTTACTTTTAGCATTAGAGGGTCTTTGACCTCTATTTTGAGGCTCCTTACTTTAGCATTAAAGGTCTTTGACCTCTATTTTGAGACTGCTCACTTTTAGCATTAGAGGCTCTTTGACCTCTGTTTTGAGGCTCCTTACTTTTAGCTTTAGAGTCTCTTTGACCTCTGTTTTGAGGCTCCTTACTTTTAGCATTAGAGGCTCTTTGACCTCTATTTTGAGGCTCCTTACTTTTAGCATTAGAGGCTCTTTGATCTCCATTTTGAGGCTCCTTACGTTTAGCATTAGAGGGTCTTTGACCTTTATTTTGAGGCTCCATACGTTTAGCATTAGAGGCTTTTAATCTCCATTTTGAGGCTCCTTACTTTTAGCATTAGAGGGTCTTTGACCTCTATTTTGAGGCGCTTACTTTTAGCATTAGAGGCTCTTTGACCTCTATTTTGAGACTGCTCACTTTCAGCATTAGAGTCTCTTTGACCTCTATTTTGAGGCTCCTTACTTTTAGCATTAGAGGGTCTTTGACCTCTATTTTGAGGCTCCTTACGTTTAGCATTAGGGCTCTTTGACCTCTATTTTGAGACTGCTCACTTTCAGCATTAGTCTCTTTGACCTCTATTTTGAGCTTCCTTACTTTTAGCATTAGAGGGTCTTTGACCTCTATTTTGAGGCTCCTTACGTTTAGCATTAAAGGGTCTTTGACCTCTATTTTGAGGCTCCTTACTTTTAGCATTAGAGGCTCTTTGACCTCTATTTTGAGGCTCCTTACTTTTAGCTTTAGAGTCTCTTTGACCTGTTTTGAGGCTCCTTACTTTTAGCATTAGAGGCTCTTTCACCTCTATTTTGAGGCTCCTTACTTTTAGCATTAAAGGGTTTTTATCTCCATTTTGAGGCTCCTTACGTTTAGCATTAGAGGGTCTTTGACCTTTATTTTGAGGCTCCATACTATTAGCATTAGAGGGTTTTTGATCTCCATTTTGAGGCTCTTTACGTTTAGCATTTGAGGGTCTTTGACCTCTATTTTGAAGCGCATTGCTTTTAGCATTAGAGGCTCTTTGACCTCTATTTTGAGACGGCTCACTTTCAGCATTAGAGTCTCTTTGACCTCTATTTTGAGGCTCCTTACTTTTAGCATTAGAGGGTCTTTGACCTCTTATTTTGAGGCTCCTTACGTTTAGCATTAAAGGGTCTTTGACCTCTATTTTGAGGCTTCTTACTTTTAGCATTAGAGGCTCTTTGACCTCTATTTTGAGGCTCCTTACTTTTAGCTTTAGAGTCTCTTTGACCTCTGTTTTGAGGATCCTTACTTTGAGCATTAAAGGCTCCTTGACCTTTATTTTGAGGCTCCTTACTTTTAGTATTAGAGGCCCTTTGACCTCTTATTCTAAGGGTCCTTACTTTTAGCATTAGAGGCTCTTTGACCTCTATTTTGAGACTCCTTTTAGCATTAGAGAGTCTTTGACCTCTATTTTGAGGGTCCTTACTTTTAGCATTAGATGGTCTTTGACCTCTGTTTCCATGTTCCTCACTTTTAGCATTAGAGGCTCCTTACTTTTAGTATTAGAGGCTCTTTGACCTCTTATTTTAAGGGTCCTTACTTTTAGCATTAGGGGCTCTTTGACCTCTATTTTGAGGCTCCTTGTGTTTAGCATTAGATGGTCTTTGACCTGTTTTGATGTTCCTTACTTTTTAGCATTAGAGGCTCTTTGACCTCTGTTTTGAGGCTCCTTAGATTTAGCATTAGAGGGTATTTGACCTCTATTTTGAGGCTGCTCACTTTTAGCATTAGTCTCTTTGACCTCTATTTTGAGGCGCCTTACTTTTAGTATTAGAGGCTATTGACCTCTTATTTTAAGGGTCCTTCCTTTTATCATTAGGGGCTCTTTGACCTCTATTTGAGGCTCCTTGCGTTTACCATTAGATGATCTTTGACCTCTGTTTTGATGTTCCTTACTTTTAGCATTAGAGGCTCTTTAACCTCAGTTTTGAGGCTCCTTAGGTTTAGCATTAGAGGGTATTTGACCTCTATTTTGAGGCTACTTACTTTTAGCATTAGAGGGTCTCTCACCCCTATTTTGAGGCTGCTCACTTCTAGCTTTAGTCTCTTTGACCTCTATTTTGAGGATCTTTACTTTTAGCATTAGAGGCTCTTTGACCTCGGATTTGAGGCTCCTTACATTTAACATTAGAGGCTCTTTGACCTATTTTGAGACTCCTTACTTTTAGCGTTAGACGCTATTTAACCTCTCTTTTGAGTCTACTTACTTTTAGCATTAGAGGGTCTTTGATCTCCATTTTGAGGCTCCTTACGTTTAGCATTAGAGTCTCTTTGACCTCTATTTTGAGGCTCCTTACTTTTAGCATTAAAGGGTTTTTTATCTCCATTTTGAGGCTCCTTATGTTTAGCATTTGAGGGTCTTTGACCTCTATTTTGAGGCTCCTTACGTTTAGCATTAGTCTCTCTTTGACCTCTATTTTAAGGCTCCTTACTTTTAGCATTAAAGGGTTTTTTTATCTTCATTTTGAGGCTCATTACGTTTAGCATTTGAGGGTCTTTGACATCTATTTTGAGGCGCATTACTTTTAGCATTAGAGGCTCTTTGACCTCTATTTTAGACTGCTCACTTTCAGCATTAGAGTCTCTTTGACCTCTATTTTGAGGCTCCTTACTTTTAGCATTAGATGCTCTTTGACCTCTATTTTGAGGCTCCTTACTTTTAGCATTAGAGGCTCTTTGATCTCTATTTTCATGTTCCTTACTTTTAGCATCAGAGGCTCTTTGACCTCTATTTTGAGGCTCAATACTTTTAGCATGAGAGGGGGTTTGACTTCTATTTTGAGGCTTATGTTTAGCATTAGAGGTTCTTTGACCTCTATTTTGAGGCTCCTTACTGTTAGCATTAGAGGGTCTTTGACCTCTATTTTGAGGCTCCTTACTTTTAGCATTAGAGGCTCTTTCACCTTTATTTTTAGGCTCTATACTTTAATCATTAGAGGCTCTTTGACTTTCTATTTTGAGGCTTCTTACGTTTAGCATTAGAGGGTCTTTGACCTCTGTTTTGAGGTTCCTTACTTTTAGTATTACAGGTTCTTTGACCTCTTTTTTTTGAGGCTCCTTACTTTTAGCATTAGAGGGTCTTTGACCTCTATTTTGACGCTCCTTACTTTTAACATTAGAGGCACTTTGACTTCTATTTTGAGGTTCCTTACTTTTAGCATTAGAGGTTCTTTGACCTCTATTTTGAGGCGCTATACTCTAGCATTAGAGTTTCTTTGACCTTTATTTTAATCCCCTTACCTTTAACATTAAAAGCTCTTTGACATTTATTTTTGGGTGCTTTATTTCTAGCACTAGAGGCTCTTTGAGACCTCTGTTTTAAGGTGACTAACTGCTAATAGGAGAGGCCATTTGACCTCAGTTTTTAGGTGACTTACCTCTATAATTAAAGGCTATTTTTTATACTTCATATAAAGGCTTTCCTTCTCTATTCTCTTCTGTCTTTTACAGTTTTTCAAGATCTTATTTGCTTAGTTCGCCAGTCTCCTTCGAGATTTCAAGAGACATTTCAGTGCTGTATGTCCTTGGTTCGTCAGATTCCTCGGAGAAATCGATGGCTTTCATGTCTTTACCTATAAAGGCGATGGGTAAAAACATGGATGCCCTTGATTTCTCGGCATACACTATACGCCATCATACTAAGGTCAAGGAAAAGCATCACAATATATTTATCAGTGCCGTCCTGATATGTTCTATCTTCAATGCCAAATTTTGAAGAAATACACGTCGCCCACCGCGACATTGTCGCTGAACCGCAAGCAAATTATCCTTCAAGGCGCTTACATTATGATCTTCAAAGCTCGCCAACTTTGGTAGCACCTATCCAAACTATCTGTAGATGAAGGTTTTCCGAATATCCTCCAGTTCATCCTGTAGCTGTAACAAAATTCTCAGTCAGTTACCTGTTCCACCAGAACGTGAGCCCTGTGAGTAAAGTGAAATCCTCCTCCCAATGTTCACTGCGTAAACTTCCATAGCTACAGTAAATCCCGATCGTGAGGTGTTGCAAGGTATGTTAAAAAAAAAAAAAAAATCAGGTCTTCAGAAGTCTTTTGGAATCCAGGGCGGAGCCATTCAGAACTACTCCGGGAAGATTTCGTTCTGGAGTCATTCAAAACTCTATGCTGAGTCTACGGTTATTTCTTCTGAAGTCATTTGGAGAGGAGATTCAGGAAGATTTTCTTCTGAAATCGTTCAGAGATTTCTGGAATCATTCAGAATTCCATGCTAAGTCTATGGAAATTTCTTCTGAATCCTTTTGGAGATGCATGAAGGTTTTCTCCCAAAGCCGTTTAGGACTCGCGAAAAATTCTCTTTTTTTCTCTGGTTTCAATAGGCCCTAATAACAATAACAACAACAATAATAATAATAATTTGTAAGTAACAATATACTACCTACAGCTCTCCATTTGGTCAATGCCTTTTCTGCTCTTGGTATCATCATTATTCCTACCCCTTCTCTTCTAACTCCATCTGTTCCTTAGGGCCAAGATATCCAAACTATATTTCATAAATTCATTCTCTACTAGCTGTAACTTCCCAGTTTGATTCATAGTTCTAACATTTCAATTTCCAATTTTTCTTTAGCATTTACAAAGCGGGAGTTTGTTAGCAACCCACTACGCCCGGGACTGGGGGCAATTCTTCCATTTTCGCTTTCCATGGACTAACTAAATCCATAGAGGTTTCTTAAGCTAAATTCATCAAAGAATAGCCAGTTTCTTAGTGATGCGCAGCGCCTATCTAAATAAGGCAAGTGACCCCTGCCGGTCCATACTAATTCCAGTAAGATCAACTGCCGGGCATTAGAAGTAGAGGAGTATCCAAAACACCAAATGGATACATACCTTTTTCAAATTACAGATGGAATTAATGGTTCATTATTTATGGAACCCATGCCTCAAAGAGAATGTTTAGTGCTATATTTAAAACTGAAGCTGTTTTTTGAGCATTCAGTTGAATTAAATAGACCCGTCATATATTCAAGCATTTAAATTGTCACGTATATGGCTAAAGTATATATTGAATTGTTCACCTTTATTTCCAATTTTGTACTTGTCCCTATTTTCTCATTAGTAATAGGTTTGATTATCATTTTCTACGAAAAGAACTTTTTCTATTTTATTTTCTTATAAATCAAAATGATTTTCTATTGAAATAAAAGATAGAAAATATTTTCAAAGAACTATCATTTATCTATATTTCTAGTTAAGATTAAGATAATATATATATATATATATATATATATATATATATATATATATATATATATATATATATATATATATATAAAATATATATATATATAGATAGATAGATAGTTTACAATATCTATTACTTGATAACTTAACATTATGAATTGATGTTTTTTTTTAAATTAAGTGTCCAAAGTTGCCTTGCCATTTTTCAAGGCGAGGCAAAATTAGACACTAGATATTCCATATTTTTTCATTCATTTTTTATTACAAACCTTCCTTTAGCATCAGCCACTAATTTGTTTTTAGAAAAAATAATTTCATGTATTATTTCTGAGAAACCCTGAAATGAAGGTGAGGCAATTATTGGACACCCATATTCAACAATTTATGTAGGGGTACTTAATACTTTTTTGAAAACCAGACATACTAATATTTATAAAGTAAAGTAGAAGGTTGGGCAATTTCTAATAGCATTATAGTTTTCGAAAGTTATAAATAGTTTTAAAAATATTGTATTTGTCCAATATTTGCGTTACTTGCCCAAAATTGCCTTACCCTAATATATCTGTTTTTGACGTTGTTAATAGTTTATATAGGACATATCTGTTTTGACATTGATACTGTTTTAGAAGGATTTATTGTTAACTTGTTCTCATCATTTATTTATTTCCTTATTTCCTTTCCTCACTAGGCTATTTATCCCTATTGGAGCCCTTGGGCTTATAGCATCTTGCTTTTCCTATTTTATTACAATATGAGGGACGCACAAGTAAATTAAATTCATGTATTTGAGCAAAATAAGAATTAACATAAATAAATGTAATAATTGTAAATTGTAATGGAATGCAAATCAGTTACATAGACTTGGGACATTAAATAGAAATAAATGTGGTATCAGAAAAGGAAAACTTGCCATCACACACGTTAATTCCATATGAATTATAAAGTCTTTCTAGAATGTCTTATATACACTTCATGTTAGGAACATGTGGCACACGTGTTTTAGTCTATGTGATTTCACCTTAGTATAAGAACAGTCCGTAGTGTCACATGGTGGCACTATTCTCACTATGTTGTACACTAGGGTCAACACAGACACCCTTAGAGTTAGAGTTCCAATAACTCACTGTCCATCGCAGCACTAAGCAGCAGGTTTTAACACACTACCTGCAGCTACCACGTATCTTTTCAATTCGTGCACCTGCTTCGCATAGTGTTTGAAAAACACTCTTGAAGATTTCCAGCCTGTGAATAAGCGAAGACTTTCGAAGTCCATTGACTGGAAGAAATTCAGGGAAGAGGCGACTTTCCTGGGATCGTGACCTGTGGGTGTACTGTCAGGATTCGCTCTGCGAATGAAGTAGGTGTTCTTCGCCCTTAGTTGTTCGAGTGACAAATCAGAACCCGAAGCTTCCCCTTTAAAGAGCTGTACTCCACCGAAGTCTGAAGTTCTTCGAAGATAGACCTTTAGGCTCTCCACTGGGCATAGAGAGATATCTTCCTTCAGAGGGCAGATTCTCCAGGGGCCCCACCTTTTAGTGGGTAGCTCGTTCTTGGCGAGAAACGTTGGGTCAGGAAAGAGTGAGCTCGCCTGTTTCTGCGAACTGAATCTGGTCCTCTTCTCTTGATAATGCTACAATTTCACTGAATCGAGCTCCTGAGGCAAGAGCAAATAAGAAAATCACTTTTTGAGTCAAATCTTTCAGAGGGCAGGTTTCATTGTCCAAGTCTGAGGCAAAATAGAGCACCTTGTCAAGAGACCAGGAGATGGGTCTCGTCGGAGGTGCGGGTCTGAGTCTAGTACATGCCTTCGGCAGCTTGTTAAAGATGTCACTAGACAGGTCTATTTGCAAGGCATATAGTAAGGGTCTTGTCAGGGCCGATTTGCAGGTGGAAATAGTGTTGGCTGCCAAGCCTTGTCCATGAAGGTGAATGAAGAAGGAAAAACAAAAATCCATTGATATCTATGTAGGATTTCTAGCCTTGACAAAGGACACCCATTTCTTCCAAGATGACTCGTACTGCCTTCTGGTAGATCTTGTTTTATATTCTTCTAAGAAGTCTAAGCTTTTCTTCGAAATCCCAAACCTCTTCTTGATGGCTAGGGAGAGAAAATCATGAGATGAAGGTCTCGGGTTTTCTTTGATGAAGCGAAGACAGTCGACTTCTGTTGGGTTAGCACTGGGTCCAGCAGGGGAATTAGCTTGGGTTTCAACTCCAGGATCAATGGGAACCAGTTGCTCCGGGGCCACTTGGGCTGCTATTCCTTGGAAGGATCTCAGCTTGGTGAGGACTTTCAGCAGAAGGTTGGGTGGAGGGAACAGATAAATCTTGGTCCATCTGTTCCAATCCAGAGCCATAGTGTCCACCCCTTCCGCTCGGGGGTCCTCGTATGGGGCTACGTAACGAGGAAGTTGTTTGTTGTCGCTCGTTGCGAAGAGGTCGATCTGCAGTTCCGGGACTTCTCGGGAGATGAAGGAGAATAAGTCTGCGTCTAGGGACCATTCTGACTCTATCGGGGCTGTCCTGTATAGAGAATCCACCGTAATGTTGCTGAATCCTTGTAGGTGAACTGCTGAGAGGTGCCATCTTTTCTTTTCCACTACGCGGAAGATGGGCAGCAACACTTGGTTGATTTGGGGCGATCTTGAGCCCTGACGGTTGAGACATCTGACCACGATGTCGCTGTCCAGGGTCAGTCGAATATGGACTGAGGGACGTGGAGACAGCCTCTTCAGAGTAAGAAGGACTGCCATGGCCTCCAAGATGTTGATGTGAAATGTCTTGAATAGGGGAGACCATGTTCCTTGAAGTTGTCGTTGATGGGGAGTGACCCCCCCCCCCCCATCCTTCTAGCGATGCGTCAGTATGGATAACGACCAAGGAAGGCGGTAGTTGAAGAGGTACCGACCTTTTCAGGATCTTTGCCTCCGACCATGGCTTGAGGAGTGATTGTAGCCAGGTCGGCAGAGGTCTCTTGAGATCTCTTCGAGCGATTGATGCGTATCTTTTCCAGACTCCCGATGCATCTTTTGGCTGTGCTCGTAGCACTGGGTCTGTCACTGAAGCAAACTGAAGGGAGCCGAGCACCCGTTCCTGTTGTCGTCTTGAAATCCGTCTGGATTTGAGGAGTCTCTTGACAGATCCTGCTATTTCCTTTCTCTTCTTTAGTGGAATGGAAAGACAGTGTGACTTTAGATCCCAATGGATTCCTAACCATCGGAAGTTCTGACTTTTTGGTGTTGATCTTGAAGCCCAATTGGATCACCTTTGTGGAAGATTGCAGGCATTCTTCTTCGGATGCTGCTCACATCAGCCAATCGTCCAGGTAAGCCATCACCTGGACGCCTTGTAAGCGTAGCTGTTGAACGATCGTCTCTGCGAGCTTCGTGGATATCATTGGGGCTATGTTTAGCCTGATGGGCATGGCTCTGAAGGCGTACTGTCTTCTTAGAAGCCTGAATCCTAGGTAGGAGGAGGTCTGGCGATTCATTGGAATATGCCAGTAGGCGTCCGCCATGTCTATCAAGACTGTGTATGCCTTTTGAGGCAGTAGGGCTTTTATATGTTGAAGAGTCAGCATTTTGAACTTGTTCACTATAAACTTGTTGAGAGGGGACAAGTCCAGAATGACTCTGAGTTTGTCGGAGTACTTCTTGGGAACACAGAATAGTCTTCCTTGGAACCTGGTGGACTTTACCCTCTTGATCACCTTCTTGTTCAAGAGTTCTTGGACGTATTCTTCCAGGACAGGGGTGGAGTGTTGGAGGAATTGGTAGAAAGCTGGTGGTGGTGTTACCAAGCTCCACCCTAGTCCGTTCTTGATGATGCTGTGAGCCCAGGGATCGAAGGTCCAACGATCCTGGAAAAGGCGGAGTCTTCCTCCCACCGGAAGCATCTCATTGCTTCTGGTTGCCCGAGGGTTTACCACCTCGGCCGCTTGCTCCCTTTCCTCCTCTCCCTCTGGAGGGACGTCAAGAGGAGTCTCTGCCGGTGCCTCTACCTCTGGGACGAAAGGTAGTTGACTGCCTTTCGTAGGCGGGCGTGAAGGCTGGTGACTGAGCCACCACCGGCTGGGGTACCAGTTGAAAGGTTTGTTGGGGCTGAGCCACCAACTGGGAAGCGGCAGGTGATGAAAACTGGCGTTTAGCCTGACGTTGCTGAGATCTAGGCTTGTTTGGCTTCTTCTTAGGTTGGGGGCCCTCATCCTGAGAAGATTTCCTTTTCTTTGACATGCCTCACTTGTGGAGAAGGTTCCGGTTCTCCATGGCGGCCCTGTCAAGGATCTTTTTCATGAGGTCATTGGGAAAGAGATCTTTCCCCCAAATGTTGGAGGAAATCAGTTTCCGTGGTTCATGTTTGACGGTGGCATCCGCAAACACAAACTCTCTGCAGGCTCTCCATGCCCTAATGAAGCTGTGAAAGTCTTTAGTCAGGGTGGCGAGGTGGGTCTTAGCCAAGACCATGTTGAAGCCTGGGGTTCGTTGTTCCCAAGCCATCATCTCTATTTGCACCTGGAGGGAAAGGGAGACAGCCAGCCCCTCTTTCGTATCCTGCTCCAGACGCAGAAGGTAATCGGAGAGCTTAGGGAGGTTCTCATTGAACTGCCGTCCAGCGATGTCAGCCCACAGAGAAAGTTAACTGGATGTCTTTCCAGTTCTTGTCGTCGGGAGGGAGGGCAAGGGAGAGGGGCCTACAGTCCTCCAATGTAGGGCAGGGTTTCCCTTCCTCCATCGCCTTCAACACTGCTATGAGGGACTTCTCCGCGAAGGGGAAGACCATGGTGGCAGGAGCAAGAAAAGACGGGTGTTTCTTGCTTAGGGCCGGCACCTTGGAATTGGTGTAGCCCTTGCTCTTCAAGCAACCGGCTAGTAGATTTTGAGACTTGGCATGGTCAAACACGATGACCTCTTTAGGCTCAGTTTCCTCCATGGAAACGGGCTCGGACTTGAGACGGATGTAACAGTCCGGGTAAGTTTCGAAAATAGGCGAGAATTCCACCTCTTCAAGGGGAATGGCGCCTATCTTGTCGTTAACAGAAATCCTGCCACTCGTGATAGGCATGCCTCCATGGGTTCGTCACAGAGCAGGGAGGAAGGTCCTTCACGATGATCTTCCTCGTGGTTTGCTTTGACAAGCGAAGGATTTCTCTCTTGAAATCTTCGTCCCTCTGGCGGATCCTCTCGTCAAGGATCGCAACCAAGGCCTGGAGGTTATCCACGGGCGTGTCCACTCTTGTGGGCGTAGGAGTGGACGAGGTAGAGGGGACGGGTTCCGAGACGACTACGGAAGTGATAGAGGGTGCAGGGGCGCCTTCTTCTTTAGAGTCAGGAGCCTCCTTAGGTTCCTCTTCTTGACCCTCGGCCATCAGGGTCCTCTCGGTGGTGTTCGACACTTCTGACATCCATTCCACCTCGTCGAGATGGAAGTCTTGGAGTGCGTCCGGTTCAACCGTCAGTTGGACATATGGGATCTCTGGCTTGGGAATGACAGCATCCGCAGATGCTTTGGGAAAGAGCAAAGCCAGGTGGCCATAGAAGTCTGGGCGCTACAGAAGGCGCTCTCACACCGGATGTATTCCTCCTGTAAACAAGAAAGGGGTACATGAGTATTGGGAAGTCTATAACATTGACTTAAAGTAATCTTAAATTAGTCTTTAAGTAATTTCAATTACAATATAAGATTCCTTTCCAAGTGTAAGCTTAGGATAGGTAAGCTGGAAATGAAGCAGGAAAGACACATACTTATGAATCCCGCCCAGCCAATTGCCACGACCTTACACCACTACTAACTCTAAGGCTTTCTTTCGAGTAAGTCCTAAGGGGGAAGTTATCCAGTAGGGATAAGTAGCACAGCTAGTACTTCCTCCGGGGTATTAACAATGGCGAAAGGGAGAGAGCTGAGTTCATTCAGCATAGTGAAAAGGGGAAATGATTATCCCCAATTCGAGTAGGTCCCGGCAAGGGACTGCACATGGATGCACAGAGTATGCCAGAAAGTATTTACTGTATAACTATACACCATAGTTTTCTGACTAGGGTATGTACTATACCATAGATGTACTGGCTATCGTATATAGTTATACAATAGACACTGCTGGCGCATTGTCAGCAAGGTAGAGAAAGGTAACAGTCCACTGTCATAATATAAATTAGGTGGAGCCGGCAACCCGCCGACATGTCAGAAGCACACCAGGTGCCGACGTGTCGGAAGCACACCAGGCGCCGACGAGTCTCCGAATGAGGTAACCTTTCACACCCATCAGTCAATGCGGCGAGGAAAGGGCAAAAGCCTCGGGATTGATGGCGGACCGCCGGCATGTTGGTGGCCCCCGGCTGTAGGTACTCCAACCCTGACTTCAATCTATGGGCCAGAGTGGAGACCTAGGCTAAGCTGTCAGCCGTTGCTGGCAGAGTGCAGTGGACCGGCACTTGATTGAGAGAGAGAGAGAAAGCATATAGGCAGGAAGAGGAGAGGGTGGCAGCTCACTACCCTAATCACGGCTTCCTCGAGAAGGAGGGTTCAAATGGAAGGGAGAATATGGTCAGGCTTCCATCCAGCCGCAACTGAACCAGCAGTCAGCTAGTTGTGGATGGCGGTCCAAGGGAGGACCGAAGAACACTCTAAGATAGGGAGGTCTTCCGCCGGTAGACCGACCTGTCGTATGCTATCCCATAGTTCAACTATATGCGGGAAGCTTAACAGTTCGGACTAACAGACGAAAGGACTGGGCCGACCCCACAACCCGCCGGCACTCGGTCGAGTTGTAGGACGGTGGATAGAAGTGTGATGGCTAGGCCATCACCAAAGGACAGAGGGGGAGGGGGAAAGGGTCCTGAGAGGGAGTGCAGGGGTTGGTGTGAGCCTTCCCCCAGCACTCCAAGGGGGGAGTTCTGTTTCAGTACCGGCACTATCCCAGGTATAGGAAGAATTTGTTCTCCAGCCTAGGGTAGGTTAGTACAGTAAAAGAACGGCATAGCCGTGCCGTTCCAAACTATAAAGAAACAGAATCCTAGGGCCTGCTTAACCTAGGCTAGGGGAAGCATATCCTCCAGCCCAGAGAAGGCAGGTGTAGGACAAGTCGCCAGGCCACAGGGAGGAAAAGTCGTAACCCTACCAGGTGTGGCCTAGAGGGGAAGGGCAGAGGCCGCCTCCCCCCCTTTTTGCTGTCCAGCAGGGACCCCAAAAGGAGAGTTCATTCACCTAATGGGGTAGCTGGGGGCAAACAACTGATACTCTGAGGTTCTGTCCCCAACTGAAAGCTCATGAACTATGGCAATGGGCAGGGAAAGAAAATCCTAGCCTAACCTCACTTGAATACGATTCAAGGTAAGGAGAGCTAGGATGTAGCCTAGGCTACCTCGGAGGGAGGAGAGATTACCTTAGTGCGTAGGTAACCAGGGAGGTGTGAAAGTATACAAAAGCCCTAAGCCTTAGGTTAGGGGCAAGGGAATCGACTACCAAGATCATCGAAACCCTTTGTATACTTCCTAGAAGGAAAAAAACCCATGTGCAATCACTGAATCTTATATGTATAAATGCCTAATATCTTCATTTCATAAATTAACACTAGGAACACTTATTATATCATGCATGAAAGTAAACTAAAATGCCTAGGCTATCGAGCCTAGGAGGTAGGCTAGTACTTCTAGCTTCGTAAATTCGGCTACCTACATTCGCCGAAAACGAATACTATCGGCATAATATAACTAATTCCTAGCAATGAAGACTAAATAACTAATACTGATATTAGTTATGAAACCGGGAAGGTTGTTCTGACTAACTAAATAAAGCATGCGATGCAAACAACAGCGTCAGAGACACCTCTGGTTAAGACAACAGCTCCGCCACAAAATACAGTATTTAAAGATAAAAAAAAAAAAAGCGTTACTTTACGGCCAGAGCTGATTTATACAATATAAGATTATGGTACTCAACTTTCCAGAAGCAGAAGAGGCTGAAGATTGTGACATGATGAAACTATTAGCGAACAACTGGGAAAAAACACCTGGTCATAGACGCTACAAGTGAGGAATGGAGATGGCGCGTGGTCGTGACGTCAGCCAAGATGGCGGCCAACATGGCGTCGTTCATGACGTCATCTGAGTACCGTAACAGTAATGGAGGAGGAGAACTTTGTATCGGCTGCTCCCATAACTTGCCACCAACTTCCCCCTCAAAGTGTAAACGCTATGTGGGGTGCAGATAGCTATGTGGCGTGTCAAGCATATAACCCTGTTATTATATGATATCCTAAAGGGAAACCTTATGGGTACTCGCGCCATAACTTAGAATTCTGTGAAACCTTTAGTTTAATTCTCTGGGAATATCTACTGTAGTCATATATACCCTCAGGAAGGTACTGAAGGAACCTTCCATCAGGATGACATGGCCCGAGCCCAAAAAACTCCTATATTGACAGCGAAACGACTCCTATGTTGACGGTGAACAGACTCCACAAAGTGTGGGTGCAATTAGGACGGCGAATCCCCTTCACCCAGGGGCGAAAGTGATTGACCATGAAACCGACCGACGGAGAAACGTATATAACCCATGAATAGCTACAATTCACAAATATGTTCCTACATGAATATAAACCTTTTAATCTTAAAGAGGTTAGCCGTTATGCCAATATATGGGGGAATAGGGAGAAAAAAAAAATCTATAAAGAAAAAAAAATGGTGCTATTATAGTATGCTATCTACTGCCAATTTTGCTATCTATCACCCCTCTCTGACTATAATATACCTATCATCAGTCCCTAAGAATACGGTCTACTTGCTAATCCGCCTCTAATAAGGAGGATCACTACCGACTGGATAACATAACCTAACCTAACCTAACTCAACCCAATCTTACCTAACCTACAAACTGCTTATAATTATGCATCCATGTTGTCCTTCTAATAAATATTATTAAACTATTAATATTATTAAACTATCATTAAAGTCCAATGAGGATAACATACTTGTGGTAAGTAATCTGTTTGATAATCATCATCAAACAGGATTAACATTGACGGTAGATAACATACTTTGTGGTAGATACCATACTATAGTAGAAACTCGACGGTAGATAGCATACTATAATAGCACCAACAAAATTCAAGGAGCTTCATATGGGAATGGAGAATGGGTATATGAAATATTTTGTCAAAATTCCTCTTACTTTATAGTTAGGCTATTGATAACTGCGGCCAATCCAGGTAACTGAGCAGTCACGTGACTTCCCGCACGTGGCGCAGTGAAAACAAACCACACTTTAACGTGGTGCCGCATGAACGGTCGTTTGTTGAAGCTAAATTATTCGCCATTATGCCATCATCATGTGTTATTTTCAACTGCAAGAGTCACAATATCATGCAAGAAAGATGTTGCATTTTTACAAGTTCCCCAGTCGTAGCAGAAGCCCAGATAGGAGGGATAGGTGGCTTGCAGCATGTCAGGAAAAGAATCCAAATGGACACAAATGGTCCCCACCAAAGAGTCGGGTTATTTGTAGTGAACACTTTATCTCAGGTATTTATGAAATTTAACATATTTTAATATAATTTAACATTCTGGTGGTTGGTGTTCCAACAGTATGTCTATTGGTGTTCATTATGAATTTATATTAAATTGCCAAAATACAGGTAAACCCAACAAGACTGAGAAAGAACACCCAGACTACATTACATGCATACTGCCTTTCAAGAAAGACAGCTATGCCAAAGCCAAACGACAACTTGAGAGGTATGAGCGAAATGACAAGAGAAGGCGATTGGTTTATGAGGCCAACAGTAATACACCTCATACTTGTGTGCTGTAAACAGTTCAAAACAATTATTGTTTATCATCATTTTTAACTTGCAAGTGTCGCTAGAAGTTAGAACAGTTGTATTTTATATCTTATTACTCACCTGAAGCATTTAACTTTATATTGTAACGTGTTTTAGCAGCTCCATCCAAAGAATTCACGTAATCGTAAGCCATTGCTCTGGTTTGTTTTCACTTCGCTTGATTCCCGTGCTAGCGGTCACGTGATCGATGACGTCAGCTCGCGCTTATGAATATGGTAATTAGTAAAAGTAACTCAATAAGCCCAAAATGTAGATCCATACAAGAAAATGCAATATTTTATTTGTTATTTATAAGTTTGATAATTATTACATTTTAATATCAAACAAATCGTGAGCAATGGCATCTGTAGATATTCCTTGAGTCACAACTCGCAACTCACGAGACGAGACTTAAGTCAGTGTGAGGTGAAACCTCAGAGAAAAGAATTTAGAGAATACATTTGAGTTTGCCTCTGATATTCCCATGGTTTCACGTCTGTTTATTCCTACGCAGATAAAGTGTTTGTATCAAGCCTGATAAAAACACCCTTCATAGGTTGAAAAGAACGTTGGTGAAATTTTTCCATATGACAACACTGACTTGAGTTAGTAGCAGACGACAAGTGCACAATATACCAGTGCCATCTGTTGCGAACGCACCTTACTAAAGCGGGCAAATACTCACAGAAATAGAATGTCAACCCACGCACAATTAAATTGAGGGTTAGAGGGGTAAACGTTAAGGTGGGTTAAGTTTTGTGACGTCACGGAGCACCATTGACCGGCGAAAGGAGTACCATTCAGCATTAGCTTGCTTCGCAGAAGTTCAGTATTCTTCACTATCCCGTTGAAAATAGCATTTCTATTTCAGAAACATTAATATTATAAGATATTTTGATGACTTGATATCGTTATAAAATACTTTATGTGAGAAGGTTTTTCAGGAAAATGGTTTAAAAAGTCGCATGTCAGAAGAGAACAAATATTATTCAAATCCTTTATGGAAATATTATTTCACCAAATTTACAAATAAGCAACGTGCATGCATATTTAGATACATTTTTACACTAATCTTTTACTAATGACTCAAAACTAAATTTGTAAAAATCTATTTAAATAAAGTTGTACAAACACACTATAGAAATAAGTAATCATGATTATTATATTTTACAACCTTTTAACTTTAATGATTATTTTCCTTGCGGAAGTTATTTCTTTTAATTAATATTATTATTCTAAAAATATTTCGTCCACGAACAAAATAAGCTACTAAAAGTGGTAATTACATTACATTTGGAATATCTAATGCTAATTTTTTACTACTCTGTTCCCATGGTTGTCCTTTTTCTCCATGATAACTTTTTTTTTTCAATGTTCTTCGTCAGATCAGTAAATTATTTTGATGGCTTCACTAATTCATTATTTGCTCTGTTTATTATACTTCACCACGAATTGTCCCCCTTTAATACAGAAGACTCAAGATTTGTGCATTAGGAAACTTAAGAGCACTGAAACCGGCGAAACAGTCTAGACCTCTTCTCTATTTTGCATCACCCAGGTGTTCAATTACCAACTTCCCTATACTTCTGTAACATCATTTCCTTCACTCTCGCATTCATCGGGCAAACAAAATATCATCGCAGATAGCCTTAGTTCACGTTGTAGCAATTTGTCATCTTCATCTTGAGAGAGAATAGTTTATTATCAAGAAAATAAAAGGTTCTAGCTGTTAGCTATTGCGTTATGTTTTGCAATTGGGATCTGTATTATATTCTAACCTTATAAGGTAACTGTCCTTCTCTAATAGATGAGGTTTAACACTATATTTAACTGTATCCAACGCTGGGTGCTGATAGCAGACTTCCATTTATCACTAAAAGTTAAGGAAATGTTCAAGTCCATCTTGATTCATTCTATAAGTCAATAAAAATTATTTATTAAAAATAATTTTTACTATTTTTAACAATTTTGGCAAAGATTCCCAAAGAACTGCCAATCCTATTTGGAATGAATAATGACGATTATTTCCATTTACCTTGAATGATTTTACTGGGTGTCGTGCATTTGATGATTTCATCCTGATTTAGTAAGTTCAACCCGTATTAATTTCTGGACATCTTTGTATCGTGCGGAACTCCAGAGATAAATTGACTTATTGCTTCCCAATGTTTATCTGAAAATAACCCTTTGCTACAAAAATATTTAAGCGATTTCGTAATTGTTTTTAATATCAATTGTAAAGCTAATTTTACATTTATACGCTGAAAGCCACTGACATTTATGTTTCTCTAAGTTTATATGATGTTTTAAGATCACTTTTACTTTATACGTTCCCTTAGTGAGGAGCAGTGTACAAAATCACTGTCACTTTGCTGAAAGTCGTTATCAAAGAAATTGTTTCTTATTAGTCTCTTAAGATGTGGAGCATCAGCAAAGGCACAAATAACGCGATCGGTGATGCTGGATATTCAATCATCGAATTATGCACACTTATACCTAAAGATTTCCATAAACTAACGTTGGTAGGACATAGGTCGTTAGATATAAACATTATAGGAAAACTATCTAATTCTATCTCAATGATATATAGTATACTTTTTAGAGTATAAAGAGTATCTGAATCTTTGTCATAATATTTTTAGGCAATGCTGCATTCATCAAATGATTAAATAGAAACACGCTCAAAATTATTTCTTTGTACTTAAATAATTTGACAACAGTCTTTAAAATTTATGGTTCGACATCCAACATATTTACCCAACTATTTAACGTAGAAATGGATGAAAAGAGTGGAATACTGAACGCCAGCTTCCTTGCAAGCAAACTGTAAAATAGTAATTACCGGAAAACAAAAGCTGGTAAATCAGACCGTGTTGCGGTGTGACGTCATCAATAACCGCATGGCTAGCCTGCGCAGTAGAGGACACAGTTAGGGTCGGTGATGTCTGATGAGAGAGTATACAAATTTGGTGTGTTTGACGGGCCGCTGACGGTAGCATGTAAGTCAGACGTATATAGCTTGAAGTTCAGACATAAGCAGGGTATGTTTGTGGTGGACAAAACTTTAATTGGTAAGTTCGACCGGGGACTGGGGACCTTGGCAATGTTTCCGATCAACATCCTTGCAGAGAATATTGGAAACTTCTGGCCAGATAGTATTTAAAGCACTGAAAGATTATTTAGTTCACCACTTCAGTGGCCCAGCATATGCTTTTGTATATTGTTTACTTTTTTTCATAATATCGTGCAACAAATGCATTTTCCCATAACGACTTGGATTCTATCTCCGTTGTCTGTGATACTTGATGCTTTCTCATATTAAGGAGTTAAGTAAATACATAATGAAAGTAATAACACACCACATGAAATCAAATATTTCAAATATAGGCCTATTAAAAAAACTAGACAATGTAATTTTTGTGAAGAATTTACTTCACTTCTTCCTTTTGTAGTTTAATCTCGCTCCCAACATTGGAGTTAGCCCTTAAAGGTTCTCTCCCACACTAAGTTTTCTTTACTGAAAACATTGGGAAAACTACTCTAAATTAACTTAACTTGTTGACACTAGCGTACGCCATGTATGTGATATCAGCGTGGAAACGCAAAACAAAAGCCTTGCGCTGGAGTACAGTGGTTCTTTTCTTAAATGATCAAACTGGTTTTGAAAGTAATTCTAATACTGCTGCCTTAAATGCAGCTTGAATCTGTCAGTACCAATCCCGGTCTGTTAATTTTAGGATGTATGCCCATTGCTAATTGCTCATTTAAGTTATTCATTTTTAGAGAGCCAGAATAGGTAGGATCATGGTGTATGTATATTCTCTTTGAGCTGCAAGATTTCTCTAAGTATTTTGTACAAAATCCTGCCTCCTTCTCACTCCTTACAACGTTGCATTGCCCTGCCCTAAAGTCCCGATATAACACCTCAACTGCGTTATTCTACTAACTACGACCATCATTTGTTTGGAAGCTTGAACCCTCCCACGTGACCTAAGGGTCGACCCATTCAAACAAGAACCGTGGTTGTAGCTGGCTGACCTACCTGGTCAGTGAATCTGTGTATCTCTGTACATCTCTGGCTCACTCCCCCCCCCCCCCCCCAACTGGACTCTCGCCAAAGCAAACCAAGGACCGGGGAGTTTTTGTGTTTTGTGCCTCAGCTGAAGATATGGAAGACGAGCCTAGGAACTATACCAACAATACCCGATCTACCAAGAAGCAAGGATTCCAAGGGTGGGCTAGTCAAGGGTGCAAAATAACAATTCCACGGCCATTTTTCAGGACATTTAAGGACTCTTCCATCATTACTGTAAGGAGTGCAGGTAAAACATGTGGCCACTAGTTTTCCCCCATTTTAGCTTAGATTAATTTTTACTTAATTTAGGTTTAAGTGGCTTTTGCATATTTCGGGCTGAGGGCGTGGGATTGTGTGTACAGATTTTGCATATAATTTTTCCTTTAGAGACCATTATAGTCTTGGGTTACAGGGCCGCTTGGCCGACCCCATTTCAATAATTAATCATGGCAAGAGACCTCGAGTCATGCATGTTTCTATTACCTTTTGATTTGCATTTCTTTTATTATATTTTGTGGTTTTTTATCCCCTTTACTTGATGGTGGGTGGCGCCCCCCCCCCCCCCCTCAGGCATTTTTCTTCAGGACTACACTTATCTCATCTTCTATATTTTGGATTTGGTCCAGGCAGCGATTTCCTTGAATCAAAGCATTTGCTACATCATCTTCATCATTGTATACATTGCATATCATTATTTTGGGTTTTACTTTTCCGATTTTTCTCGTTTCAGTGTCAGCCACCAAATTTCTGAATTTTGTTTGCCGCCTCTCCTCTGATCATATTGTTTGTAAAGTTTACAACAACATTTCCATTCGTAGTTGACCTTGTGTTAAGTATAAGAATATCTTCAAGTGCTTGTTCAACCTCACGTTTTCTTTCAGTAATTTTAGTTGTTGTATTAGTTGATTTAATTATCAACAGATTTTTTTCCTTAACTTAGGAAATGTTGGTTTCTCCGGTTTTTGGTCTATTAATGTTTGAAGTGTTGGTTAAATTGATTCCATATTCATGGCAAGAATGTCAACTTTCTCAGTGAGGTCTGTGGTCTGGGTGGAATTTGCTGCATCTGCGCTAAGGTTCGCAAGTTTGTTTTCCAAGTCATCTATTTTCACATCTTGTTCGTTCAGGGCCAGATCTCTCACGTTTACATCTTCCATTAATTCTGATATTACTAAATTGTTTTGTCTGGCTTCCTGTACGTAGTGTGGGCATAACCAGTCTAGGTTTTTCCGTTCATTCTCACTGATGGCTGTCACTATATGCACACATCTCCTATGGTAGAGTCTATTACATTCACATACTATCCATTTTCTCCGTTTTCCATCCGTTTCATTACATATGAAACAGACACAGCTAGGAGCAGACATAGTTTACTGTTTCTTAACTAATATCTTCTCAATAATATTCTAAGAGAGAAACACAAAGCTAAAACATGACTCAGGGCATGTATAGCAGAGCTCAACGCAACACGTCCACACTCTAGCACTGACACTGACACTCCGTTTCCTCCCATGCTGATCTGTGCTTAAACTATGTAGTGAGACTTTCCCGGAACAACAAGTTCCCACTCAACAATCAAATAAAAACACCTTTCTCCACAATATTAAAGGAAATAAAATTTAAAATACTATAATAAAATAACTAAAATAAATACATACATAATGAAAGTAATAATAAAAGCTTATGAAATGAGTCTCAAATATATTTCTGGAAATAGTCAATGCACAGGTGTTCATTCATATCAAAACTAAGGTAGAGCCAAACGCTGGCCTTTGGTCAAGAGTCGCCATCTCCTTTGTAATTAAATGGTGTTATTTCGTACAGATTGGCGTTTCTGCCCTTCATGGCTAATTTATCTTTTACTTTGGCTAATAATGAACGGATTAGCATGTCTCTATACGAGGGGTCGTATAATTCCATACCATTTACCATTCATACGTAAATTTTCCCAATAAAGCCATCGCCCCAAATTGTTTTTCCAAAGCTTTATATAAGGGAAATCTTTTCCTGATCTGTATTGACATTTAATAACTTCACAAATAGGTGGTAAGAAATTAAGGTCTTTGACAAAATAATCAGAAAACATTAAAGCGATTGATAATAAAGACTGA
The DNA here is from genome assembly GCF_036898095.1 of Palaemon carinicauda. Lineage (NCBI taxonomy): Eukaryota > Metazoa > Arthropoda > Malacostraca > Decapoda > Palaemonidae > Palaemon > Palaemon carinicauda. The sequence continues at coordinate 103,083,680 of NC_090732.1, forward strand.
TTATGTTGTAGCTCAACTCTTCTTCTCTACTTTAGTACAATCATTTAATAGCTTGATACACAGGTACTGTACAACGAGATTAAGTTCTTTGACAGATACCCAGAAAGCATAGAGTCATTACTAGTAAAAACAGATTATATCTCTATCCTTTTTCTATTACAGGTTTATTTTACTTGTGTTTATGTGTGTGAAGGAGAAAAAGAGAAAAAGAGAGAGTTTCATTCTTCATTCTTTGCGGTTTAGCATGGAGTTTTAGAAGATTGTGTTTTAGTAATATTTACCATTACCGTTACCGATCCCATAATCCACCAGGATCGTAGGGGCGCTGCATGGTGGAACACCACAATAGGAGCCTCCACTTGTCACGGTCGTGTGCGAGTGCCTGGGTCAGGGCGAAGGTTTTGCCTGTCCATTCAGCAATGTTGTCAGTCCACCTCTTTCTCTGCCGCCCTCTTCTCCTCTTCCCCTGAACTGTTCCCTGGAGAATTGTCTTAGACAGGCCGCATGATCTTGTTGTGTGGCCATACCATTTTAGTTTTCTCCTCTTCACTGTGGACAGCAGATCTTCATCGCATCCTAAGTGTTGTCTCACTCCTCTGTTGACTTCTTCATTTGTGACATGCTCAATATACGAGATGCCAAGCACTCGTCTGAAGCATCTCATTTCTGCAGCTTGGATCTTTCTCTGTAGCTCTGCCATTATTGTCCAGGATTCACAAGCATACAGAAGGATGGAAATGACTAGGGCATGCAATAGTCTCAATTTGGATTTGACAGCGATGTTTTTGTCTTTCCAGATTGGATTCAGTTTTGCAAGCACCGCTATTGTTTGCGCAATTCTTGCATGGACTTCTGGTTTGGATTCTTCTTGGCTGATGATTGCACCAAGGTACTTGAATTGTTGGACTGTTTCAAGTTGTTGACCACCGACCACGATTTTTGCTTTGATTGATTCGTCGCTGTTTCTCATTAGTTTTGTTTTTTCAGCACTGATTTCCATTCCGTATCTGGTTGATGTTTCATCCATATGTTTCACGAGGTTGACCAGCTCATCTTCGTTCCCTGCCAGGCCGTCAATATCATCAGCAAACAGAAGGTTGCTGATTGTTCGTCCTCCGATGCTAACTGTGCTCACATGATCTTCGAGTGCATCTGTCATAATTTGTTCAAGGAAGATGTTGAACAGGGTTGGTGACAGAAGGCAGCCTTGGTGGACACCTACTGAAGTGCGGAACCATTCGCCTATTTTGCCTTGGGCAAGGACCGCGCTGGTTGCTTTATTGTACAGCTGTTGGATCGTCAGTATCAGTTTTTGTCCCATGTTGTACCTGTTCATTGTGGCCCAGAGGGCATCATGCCATACGCGGTCAAATGCCTTTTTGTAGTCAATGAACACGTGAAAGATGTCTTGCTGGTGTTGGCCGTACTTCTCACACAGAACTCGAAGATTTAAAATCTGTTCTGTTGTGTTCCTTCCTCTTCTAAATCTAGCTTGTTCTTCGGCAATGATCTCTTCTGCTTGGGGTCTCAGTCAGTTCAGAATGACTCTCAACATCACTTTGCTTGCGTGGCTGATAAGGCTAATCGTTCTATAGTATTGGCATTGCTGTAAGTTGCCTTTCTTGGGAAGCGTGATGATTAGGGACTGTGTCCAGGGTGTGGGCCATTCACCTGTCTGCCAGATCTTGTTGCAGATGCTAGTGAGGATGTCAGTCACTGTCTCACCACCATGCTTTATAAGTTCTGCAGGGATGTTGTCTACTCCTGCAGCATTTCCATGTTTTAGTGATCTGATCGCTTCCTCCGCTTCTTCTCTCGGAACTGGGAAGTCGTCGTTGTTAGATGATTTGTGGCACGATATTACATTGGGATCTCCATTGGTCTGGTAGTTGTAAAGGTCGGAACAGTACTCTGTCCACCTCTTGAGTATGTCTTCTTCTTCCGTGAGGCAGTTCCTTGCTTTGTCTTGGATGGTACTGACTCGTGCTTGCTTTGGTTTTCTTAGATCTTTCACGATTTGGAACGCTCGCCTACTGTTGTTCTTCTCCAGCTTTTCCTCAATTTCTGTACACTCTTTCCCAATCCAATCTTCTTTGGCTTGGTTCATGCTTTTTCTTATCTTGCGGTTGATTTCTCTGTACTCTGTTGCTCCGGTGGGTGTGGTCTTGTTCTTTTTCAGTTCTCTTCTTTTGTCGCACATATCCATGATTTCATCTGTGACCCATCGCTGTGTTTTCCTGCGAACGTTTCCAAGCGTTTCGTTTGCAGACTCTATCATGACTTTGTTTAATTGAGCTGTCAGCGTTTCTGCGCTGTGGTTTTCCTCAAGAGTTAACAGTGGGGCAAACTTCCCTCCAACTGTTGCCTTAAAGAACTCTGCGATGTTGGGGTCCCTCAACCTGTCCAGGTTGAATTTCATCCTGGTGTTCTTGGGCTTCTTGGTTGTCTTCAACCTGAGTTTGAAGTTCACAAACACCAGATCATGGTCGCTACCGACATCTGCACCAGGGAAAGTTCTTGTCGTAGCTCTTTTGATCCCCGATCTGAACCGATTTTGTACAAGAATGTAGTTGATCTGGTTGTGGTGAATTCCATTAGGTGCATGCCATGTCCAGCGTCGTGATGCCTTGTGCTCACCGAGTGTATTTGCAAGCACAGCATTGTTGTAGCTGGCAAACTCTAGTAGTCGTAGTCCTCTCTCATTGGACACGTCATTGCACGAGGGGCCGCAGAATTCCTTCCAGTCCTTCAGTGCGTCTTTGCTCACTTTGATATTTAAACAATGAAAAAATTTCCGACCGTAAATTATTTAGCCAGATTTTTTACAATAATCATTAGCTTACAGCTTGTGGATTGAGACTGCATATCTATTTACAACAACTAAAACAGCACCTATTGAATGTCTAATGGTTTTGGGTGTGACGGGTTGGCCTCAATGTTTGACCACGCAGTGACGTATTTATTCACACGTCAAACTGGCCACTAATGGGAATATGCATACGTTAAATTTAAACACAAACGCAAGTACAAAAGAATGGCATCGCAATGGATCCTTTCAGAAGTACTGTATGTCAACTGCATGCGGCCTTTACTCTCACCGACAGAGCATAAAAAGGGCAATTTCGGCTTACGGGAGCAAACAAGGTGAAGATACGTGAATGTGTGATCCCAGCATTACTGTATAGTATTTAGATCCTCTAGAGAGGAAGGGTTTACCTCTTAACTTCATGGAGACTTCCTCACTCCTAAGGAAGACTTCACATATAAATGACTTGGAAGTTTGTATCCACGTAGGAATGAACTACAAATTTTATATAATTTGCATTTTTCCTAGCTTACAAACCTGAGTCATTTACCAAACGTCCCGCCTTAACCACCCTGCAAGTATTTAACCAGGTGAGTGTTGTGAGGAGACGCTGTGAGCAAACTTCCCCTTGCTCCTTTCGCGAGCGCTGCCGTAACTCAGCATGAAGCATGACGTAATTAACCAAATTTTGATTGGCCAGTCATATAAATTCATAGATATCATACAACAGATTCCGCGGGACCCATATTGGCCAATGGCACCACATACGTGGAGACTGCAGCCATCTTCCCCGGTAGAGATGAACGGTGGCTAGCATGGTATTAAATGTAAATAAATGTCACAAGCAGTTTATCATAAAATATGTGTAATGCATTGAGATTTACCTAGCTTATATTTTGATATGTTAAACTGAATAAATATACATCTAAATATCATTTATTGATGCATATATACATTTATGTTTATACAATATATATATATATATATATATATATATATATATATATATATATATATATATATATGTATATATATACACACATATATATATATATATATATATATATATATATATATATATATATATATATATATATATATATATATATATATATATATATATATATATATATATATATATATATATATATATATATATATATATATATATATATATATATATATATATATATATATATATATATATATATATATATATATATATATATATATATATATATATATATATATATATATATATATATATATATATATATATATATATATATATATATATATATATATATATATATATATATATATATATATATATATATACATGTATACATACTTTTGGAAAAAATAAAATGCGTTCCTTTTTGCGTTTCCTTTTCTTTGGACCTATTATCTATATAATATAAAAGTATTGTATCAAAATTCTTAACTATCCTTTAATAGACTTCAGTCTTTTCATCTACTGGAGACAAAGTTCTTCTACACAGTAAGTAGGAGTGTGCTATGGATTTACTTTGTTCCTACTTTTGTACAAACTTCTCGCTTACTCTCATCATTCGGTACCATATTTACCAATGCTGTAGGAAGTATGCTATATATATATATATATATATATATATATATATATATATATATATATATATATATATATATATATATATATATATATATATGGAGTTACAGGGTTAAAACTCTTCTGGCCATAACTGAGAATATTAGGGTAGCATGTATGTTTTATATATATATATATATATATATATATATATATATATATATATATATATATATATATATATATATATATATATATATATATATATTGTCACAGGGAAAGCTTTCCTCGTTGTTATCGATCGTACCCTACAAAGGCAATACTACCGGTTCTAACACAATTAGGATCTTCTGCAGATACTTTCGTGAACTTGGTGTTCCTCTTCACCTTAGGACAGTTGGAGGACCACAGTTCACCAGCATAGAGTTCAAGGATTTTATGAAGAGATGGCGAGTTCGACACATGGTAACATCACCTCACTATTCACAAACGAATGGCTATGCTGAAGCTGCTGTGAAGTAAGTTAAGCACCTCATCCTGAAAACAGCCCTGTCTGGCAACATCAGTTGTGAAGATTTTGACTGTGTCTTGTTGGAGTTCAGGAATACTCCTAATTTTACAGGACGCTCCCCCGCCCAGGTTCTATATGGCTGACCTCTCAGGTCATGTACTCCTGTCCATCCAAAAACCTTCTCCGAGGAGTGGTAGGTCCAGGCTGAAGACTTTTACCTCCGTGCTGCTGCCTGCTATGAGGAGGTAAACACCCAGTATGACCAGCATGCCCGCCCCCTGCCAAAGTTGAGTGCCGGACAGCAAGTTCGGATTCAAGACCCAACCTCTCATCGTTGGGACAAAGTTGGTATTGTCATGGGCCATGGAAAGTCAAGAGACTATCAAATTTGTCTCCCTAGTGGGAGTGTATGCTCGTGTAATTGCCGTTTTCTTCGCCCAGTCCCACCCACTATTTGTGACCCTTCTCTCCCTAACCCTGTGGCCCCTTGCCAGGACCTAGAAAGAGAGTAGTCACTATTCCTCCAGTGAACCCATGTCATTCCCAACGACTCATAGAAAAGGAGTCCGCTCAAGATTGCACTACGAGGAGGAGGTGTTGCATATCAGCAGATTAATTCGTGTCTTAATAATATGATATGTCAACATTGTATTACCATTGGCAACACTTACCTATTGTTCCTATGATGCACTGCCTTGTTTGTCCTGATCACTTACTCTCACTCGAAAAAAATCTATGTGAAATAAATAATTGAAAGAACGATGGTAGCTCTCCTTGTAATCCCAATTATGAATTGTTTTAAGTATACCATATCTCCATGTAGTAACGTTTCAAGGTAAAAAAAAAAAGACTGTTACATGGTGCTGTTTGGAAGCAAAGGCTTCACAAATAGAGGACTCAAGTCGTATAAACACGTCAGTCTTTGAGTGCATAATTCTAAATCCACACTAAATAGGTGATGAAATACCCTTCTTTTCAGGGTACCACATCAGTCTTGCTTTGGCCATCTTCTCCATGATCTTACATAAACAAGATGGCAATGCAATCAGTCGATGGTTGGCTGCTAAAAACTTATCCTTACCGGGTTTTAAAAAGGCTAAAAATAATGGCTAGTTCCTAATCTCTTGGATAACTATGATCCTGTCATATTCTGTTAATAATGCTTAAAATAAATAACTTCGTATTAACAGGTACATGTTCAAGCATTGCATATGGAATTCCATCGGGTCCAGGTACTGTATCATTACAAGTAAGAAGTGCGAAATCAAATTCTCTTTCAGTGAAAGGAGAATTATATGATTCTTTCCTTCCTTTGCAAAATTTAAAATCTTTTCTTCTATGCGCCTATACTGGTGACCAGATGCTTCACACTTGCATGATGCATTTGAGAAATGATCAGCCGGGGCATTGCTAACCTCATTTGCTTCAGTCACATATTGACCATTCACCTTCAACACTGGTGGTGTGTTGGGGGTGAATTTGCCAGCTATCTTTTTTACTTTCCTCCATATAGAAGATGGTGGTGTTCTACTGTTAATGGAGGTAACAAAAGATACCCAAGATTAGTGCCTAGCTTTTTTCATGGCACAATGGAACTTTGCTCTACGTTTCTTGTATATAATTAAATTCTCCTCAGCACAGTGTCTGACCAATCGAGTTAATGACCTTCTTGTGACTCTGTAAAGGGCAGTTAGTTCTGAAGACCACCAGGGGGCTGGTCGTTGTTTGAATTACCCTGTTGTTTTGGGAATTGAATTGAATCCTGCTGTAAGAAGAGTTCCATTCAGTTAGTCTATTGCATCGTCAACACTTTCAAACAGTTTTGTACTCCCTCGATTTTACTTAGCTCATGGCATTTATCCCAGTCTGCTTTGTCAAGATTCCATCGTGGCGATCTTTGTGTAGGGGGACCATTGTTGGTGTTTGTATTGACTGGTGCATGATCACTAGTATGCCAATCATCTAATGTCCTCCAATCGAAATCAAGAAGGCAGTTAGAGCTTGCAATTGAAAGGTCAATGCATGACAAGGTACCTATTTGAACATGAAAGCGTGTAGTCTCTCCTGTATTAAGGAGGCCGATATCCTCATTTTCTACAATTGATGATATAATATTGCCCTTGGTATTTGCTAAAACATCGTCCCATAAAGGATGTCTTCTATTCAAATCTCCAAGTAAAAGAAAAGGTTGAGGGAGCTGTTGAATCACCTCTACTAGATTATCATAGAAAATTTTATCGTTTGGAGGCAAGTACAGAGAGCAAATTGTACTATTTTCTCCCTATATCAATCTGTACAACCGCTGCCTGTAGAGGAATACGAATAGACAAAGATATTTAGGGAACATCTCGATGAACGTATATGAGACCTCCGTCATGGCCCCGACTCGGTGACCATATGGTCTCCCATAACGAATATATTTTCGAGGACAAGGAATATATATTACCAACAAGTTGGCTCTCCTTTAGACATATAATTATGTGGGAGTGCTTATGAATAAGGAGTTAAAGCTCTACATATTTGGCTCTTAAATCTTTACAACTCCATTACAAAATGGAGGAAAAACTAGGGTTTATTTTCTGGAAGGCCCTTTGGATGAACTCTTCCCATTAGCAATTTTTGATCTAACGCTATTTTCTTGTGGTTTTATTAGAGGTTCTTGATAGATTTGGTTTTGCATTTGTGATTTTATTTTTGTCCTTTTGATCTAATTGTTGAGGTGGATGGTGGACCTCAACTTGAATTTCTGATTATTTAAATTGTCCTCTAGTTGATCAGAAACATCAACAGACAAAACATCATATTTATTTGACATCATCACTCTGTTTTTTTTTTTTTTTTTTTTTTTTTTGTATGGAAAGGGTGGAAAAGAATGGAGGTCCCTCTCTTCTCTGATTAATAGGTGGTGATCTACCAGGTTTTTGCATCTTACCCACTACAAGTACACCTGGTAACTTGGTTTCGAGTGGAACCTCCATCAAATCAGGCAAGGATATGGCCTGAGAGAGGTTAGTACTATTGTTGGTAATGGGGGATGAAGGTTGTACAGAAATGGACAATGTCCCAATTTTCATACACCTTGGCAAAGCCTCAGAAAGCAATATGCTTACCCCATCATGCAACACTTTATTATCAATAGATGATGCATTTCTTTTCTTGGAACTACTGGTATTGCTAGGTGGGTTTGATGTCTCTTTTGGTATATTTTCTCTTGATTTTAATTCCTTCGCATAGCTGTTTGGTTTATTCAGTAGTCTTTTGGCATGTCCCATACTTACTGTATATGTTCTGTACTGGATTTGTTGAGGGCAGATTCTTCTAACTTATAAAGCTTGCAGTTCCTATCAGTGGATTTATGGTTTGAGTTGCAGTTCAAACACATGGCCTCAAGTGTGTAGTCTCCCTGGTAAGTTCTGGGACAAATGCTACACATTTTTTTTTTCATTTTTGCAAACTTTAGAAGGGTTTAAAATTTGAAGCAATTAAACGTTGCAGTGGCTTCTGTTTGAAAAGTCGAACTTTATTTCTTTCAATAGTGATGTGGAAAGGCACATTGGTATCCTGGAAAGTAAGGATAATCATTGACGTCACAGGAACCTTATGCACTTTCCACAATGTTCGTGGATACATGGCTATATCTTCTGTAAACTCATACAGGTCTTTATTGAAGCCTACTCCCCTTCTGTAACTAAAATTTAGGTGGGGTCTAACATCTAACATATCAACATCACTACTTGTCTTGAGGTTAAACAGTATTTCTGATTGCGTGCATGATTTGGCATGGATAAGGAAGCTATTTTTTCCAAAGCGAGATATATCACCTGGTGTAATGGTTCCTACCTTTTTTCTGAATTAGTTTGCAAATTTTAAAATAACTCCTAATGGTCACTTTAGGCTCGGCAAAAATCCACATTGGCGGTTTGGGCTTACTCTGGAAAGGTAAAGTTACATCAGTATCTTTTTCAAACCAATCAGCAGGATTTATACACTTCCAAATCGTTTAGTATCTTATCACAAAGGGCACCCATGATATCTAATTTTTTAAATTTTAATATTATTGATGTTACATACTGCATCAAATGCTTCTTCGTGATTATATTATAAGATATCCATGAATGTCTTTTTTCATTTTCAAGTTTCATTCTTATTTCTTTTATCTTACCTGAGCATTTAAATGCTTTATAGAGTTAATCATAATCAGTATATATTGGAATTTGGGTAACATAGAGGATTCGAAGTATCCCTGTGTTAGCCGACTTATTTGGTTTTGAAACATTAGTAGAGGGGGCCGTTTTTGTTCCTAGGTCATAAACAGAATTTTCTTTAAATAAATCAGCAGAGGTCGTCAACGGTGTCTGGGGTTCGCCATCTGATCCAGGGGTACGTGGAACATTAAGTTTACTCATTAATTGTTTGAGGTAATAATGATAATGAATAAAAAATAATAGGAAAAAAATAAGTACTGTATAAGGGCAAGAAAATAATAAGACTGTCTCAAATCCCAAAGAAGATCCCGTTAACCTTTCATGGAATTAATTTCTCCACTAATGACACCTAGAAGAGCTGCTTCCTTAATGTCCACTACCTACCCTGCCACAAAGGGATGGTATCGCTATTATTATAGAGTGGCTCAAGTGTATGCCAAACCCGCTTGATGGGAATGAGAGCATTACAACAGCATTACTTTAATCATAGTGACAGGCAAACTGGACAGGATGCCAAGAGCCCTATCTCTAAGAAACTGGCCAACCCCTGTAATCCGAAGGCCAAGTTTTTAGTTCGAGAATAGTCCCGCGTGCCAGTATGGAAATGCTGACACTCCTAAGTGTCCAAACATTATCGGGGAGTTGGCAAGACCACCAAAGCTCTCACAATCGATTTGAAAAAAAAAAATCCAATTGGGGATATGATGTCCTCTAAAAGAAAATCTGGACAGTGAAATGGGTAAGAGAATTTTGACAGCGAGGTTGGAGACAGTTGATAAATATGAAGGAGAAGGAAACAATTACAAGTAATAGGAAAAGAATGAGAGAAATTTAGAGTCAAACTTATATAAAAAAAAAAAATCCCCAGTTCGAGAGCCCTCTTGCCCGTCACCAAGCTTAATGGGAATGATATCCCGCGCTGAAGCTCAATTACTTCATCAAGGCATTCTCTTGTTAAGAGGGTAAAGTAGACTGCACTTTACAGTTTGTCTGAATGACTTCTTAATTGCGTTTGCTGGTTTGAGTGAGCTATTAAGTAACACGTGGCAAATATTCGATATTCATATAGATACTATTATTATATCGAGCTTAGATAGTGAAGGAGCTGCATGACTGTAATTCGTATTTTGTCGTATTTCAAGTATAATGTAATTATTCGGAGGAATGATAGAATGTTTTGGCCGGGGTGACCAGATTTTGAACATTGAAATAAGGGATATCCTAAACTGGAGAGGTAGTTGAACAACATAGACACGCAAATTACGTGAAATTACACACAGTGATGCAACCCGAAGATCTCGCCCAGGTCCGGGACCTAATTCATTGACTTATCTTTTGTTCTGAATTGCTGTTCTTGTATATTTTGTTACAATCAGCTCTTCATTACATGTGTCAAAGCATTACAATATTGCAATCAAGCATGTTTTGCAGCTTTAAAGGATATTATAACTAAAATGACTTGTCATAATATATTGAATAAATTGCAGACAATAAAAACCTTGCCATAATCCTTTTAAAATCTTTTCCTCGCTGTTGTTAGTATGCTATTTTCATTTTCATATATTGCATTGATTCCATCTACTTTCAGGAGATAGTGTGGTTTGAGCAGTGAGTACTATTTTCTAAGTAAATCCTTGGTGTCACTGTGTTAGGTGTTTTGGGTTCAACTACGCGTTTGGACATTATAACCGCTCCTTTTGAGTCTGGAACAGGAACTGGTTTTTCGAACACTAAATTAAAGTCTTGCTTTTTTAAATAAAACATGAGTCAAATGCATACTAGTTTAAACTGTTTTCAAAAGCAGAAACTATGGGCATCAGATTTTAAATAGGCCGCAGTTTACACTTACCTGTAGAAATCATATAAAGAAATAAGGTTTTCTCCGTTTTAGCATTACCTGTGACTTTTAAGGAGTTCTAAGTTATGACGATTTTTAGCTACTTTACTTTATTTTACTTTTAAGACTATTTTCCTGGTCCTATCACACATGGAAACCCTGCGCCCTAAGGTAACTACAAGATATGTTTGTCATTTACTGTATATTCTCGGGTATTTAGAGTATCACTGCCTTGGAGGAGAGATAGGAGTATTCCGCGTTAATTGTCGAAACACTCACTAGAAAACACAAAAGTCATCAGCTTTTATAAAGTTTTAATATCTTCAGCCTTTCGGAAAATATCGATTTCCCCAGAAAGTGTCCAAGACCCCCGAATGGATTTTAAAGTAACCATGAAGATTCCCATTGAGTAAGCCAAACGGTCAACGTTAAAGATAAGTTCTAAGTTCAGAAATCAATTAGTTTTGAAGAGGATATTCTCGATTTATCGAGAAATGATGGCATCTGTGATAAATTAAATTTCTGTGTTGAAAACTTCAATTTATATGAAATATACTAGCAAGATGTTCTCCTTAGCCAGAAGGATTGGTTAAGTGATAGACATGTGAAAGCTGCTAATATATTGTTGCATGATCAATTTCTAGACGGTCTTTATTGAGACACTTCTAATGCCGTCATTTTGCGACAAAACAGACAAATGGGATATATAAAACAATGGAATAAACCAGATGTCCCTCTGCTCAAATTAATTTTAACGATTCAACTCTCGGGATCTTCTCTTATAGGATAAAGAAAGTAGCCTTTGCAGTCTATAAGGTCAAATAAAACGCCTGCACGTGAGTGTCCATTCAGTTCGCATAATAATGTGGAAAGTCTTCACCCAAAAATTTCGTTGTAAATACAGTATTCCGCAAGTACAGTACAACAACAACTCAGTCAAGGAGTGGTAGTGACTGTGGTTGTTTTGCAATTGCTTTTCTAACGGAATTACGTTTTACTAATTGAAGTTAAATTCACATATTCAGCATAATAGTGTAGCCTAAAATGAGGAAATATCTACATGACTGCTTTGAAATATAAAGAACTTACACCGTTTCCCAAATTTGCTAAAATGTCCAAAATGTCGAGTCATAACGGCAAAGTTCTAAAAACTGCTATGCAGCCTACTATTCGTGTAAATATCCATCTTGCATAGTTGATCTCATGCAGGGTTCAAACAAGTCTTGTACCATCCAGTGGTATAACAAAATGTGTGCATTTTTTTTTTTTTATTTCAGACGAAAACTGGGCGTGATATGTACACGTGAACATACTTGATTCAATATAGAACCATCATTTTCTGGAAAATGACTAAGACAGTAATTGAAATTATTAATGAATATGTATTCATTAATAAAAGATGTATATTTACTTTCTGAGGCTGCATAACCCCGTCAAATCGCGGGCTACATATGGGTCGCAGTTTATTTGGCTTCAATAAGCCACAGTTTATTTGATCGCAATGGGCCGCAGTTTAAACTTGATGCGATATGTATAGCGCAAGCGGTACTCATGAGGTAACTTGCTTTTACTGTCAAAGAAAGGTCATATTAAGATGGGCTGTATGTTGGCAGCTTTTACTGTCGGATATAAGGTTACATTAAAAGGAATACATGATATAAAATAAATGACGATATAATTCGTGTAATCGTACCGTTAGTTAATTAACTCAAGAATGTACTATATTTCGGATTTTGTCAAATGTAATAAGCGTTTGAAACATAGAAGGGCTTTTGTCAGGGAGTAACGAATATATAAGTACATGGCCATAGGTATAGATGTTGATTAGTTGAAAAGTAGAGCTCTGCAAACCAAAGTTTATAACGAGAAATCATTTGTTAGCTGTGTTGAGTGATTCACAGTCTTCAAAATTCTCAAGTAGAACCCGTATTCCCATTGTCGTGTAGAGTATATTGATAATGATAATTTACCTAGTTACTTGGAATATACAGTGAGACTTGATGAAAACATTACAATTGGCAGATATGAGTACATGACTTGAAAATCAGAATAATGACACCGCAGGGTGCTTCGGCCAAGGCAGGAATCCATAAATAAACCTAAATAGTCATTAGAATTTATCGTGGGTTTAATTCCCGTCTAAAACATCAGTAAATATTCTTCTAAGTTTATAAAGGTTTATGATTTTCATTACTGTGTCTGGAACAGTTCGTTTATTCTATCATTTGAATATGAGTTACTTTCGTGTCTCATAACAACATGTCCTTTGCTAAGTTTTACTCTGCCATTTCTTTCAACGTGCAATATGCAAGTGATGTTTCAAGAATATAAGAATAGGTAGGAGGTTTGTCAGGGCACTAGCCACCCGTTGAGATACTACCGCTAGAGAGTTATGGGGTCCTTTGACTGGCCAGACAGTACTACCTTGGATTCTTCTCTTTGGTTATGGTCCACTTTTCCTTTGCTTACACACACCGAATAGTCTGGCATATATATTTTTTTTTTTTTACCGATTCTCTTCTGTAGTGTTAGAGAATGGATAGCATTAAACAACTAAAATGAAATGAGAACAAAAGTGAATTCATGGTGGCGGGCAAGAGAAACAGCGTGAGAAACTTAGGTGATATTCAAATGAACTTAAATAATGACTTGGTGCCGATATCTAGTAAAGTTCAAGATCTAGGTGTATTTCTTGACTGTAACCTGTCTCTAAATGGCCAAATAAATAATGTAATAAAAACTGTTGGTTATTATCTAAGAAATATTGCGTTTATAAAAAAAAAAAGTACCTGGATGAAAATTCTTTAAAGAAACTTGTGATAAACTGTGTTATTACCAGGATTGACTACTGCAACTCTGTCTACTATAATTTACCAAAAGTGTAACTTAAGAAATTACAAAACATAATAAACAGAGGAGGAAGACTGATAAAAGGTGTCCCACCTAGAGAAAGGATTACCCCATTTACTAATAGATTTACACTGGCTGCCGATTAAAAGCGAGAATTGAATTTAAAATATGTACAATAACCCACCAAGTTATCAGAACCGGGCGTCCAAAATATTTAAGAGAATTGTTACACATTGCTCCGCCAACAAATCGTGTCGACACGAGAATAGTTACAGATGGCTTCAAACTGTTAGAACCTAGATATATGTCTAATTTAGGCTCCAGAGCCTTTAAATATGCGACCCCGAGACTATATAATAAGCTCCCACGAAGCATTCGAATGATTGAAAACATTATAGCTTTCAAGAGGAAATTGAAGACTTTTTTATTTCATGATTTTTTTGACAGCGACGATTTAACAGTAAATGAACAATATGTGATGCGAAATGTTAAACACTCTGAACGAACAAGGTAAAACGACAGTGGAGGTCCTGTAGAGAGTGGGATTCGCTGCTGTATGGGGCCGGAAAAGCAGCCATCAAAGTAAGTAAAGTAAAGTAAAGTAAGTCCTCATACACCTGACAACACTAAGATACCAAACAATTCCTCTTCACTAAGGGGTTAACTTCTGCACTGTAACTGTTCAGTGACTACTTTCCTCTTGGTAAGGGTCGAAGAGACTCATTAGCTATGGTGAGCAGGTCCTCTAGGAGAAGGACACTCCAAAATCAAATCATTGTTCTCTGGTCTTGGGTAGTGCCATAGCCTCCGTACCATGGTCTTCCACTCTCTTGGGTTAGAGTTCTCTTGCATGAAGATACACTCGGGCACACTGTTCTATCTAATTTCTCTTCATCTTGTTTTGTTAAAGTTTTTACAGTTTATATAGGAGATATCTATTTTAATGTTATTCTAAAATATTTATTTTTTCCTTGTTTCCTTTCCTCACTGGGGTATTTTCCCTGTCAGAGCCCCTGGGCTTATAGCATTCTGCTTTTCCAACTATGGTTATAGCTTAATAATAATAATAATAATAATAATAATAATAATAATAATAATAGTAGTAGTAGTAGTTGGTGCAGCAGCTGTCCCCAGTAATTTTTAAAATCGAAGAAGAAGAATGGTGGTCCTTGTTGAGTCGTTGGTAGCACCAGCACATAGTCAAACACAACATATCCACAGCCTAGTTAGTGTTTTGAAGTGACTAAATATAATTCCGAAAACGTTTCACAGAATTACAGCTCTTTAATCATCTTCTCAGGTATGACCAATTGGAACTGCAATTCATCCAACGACCCTTATTATACACTGGATGTCTGTCAGATTTATTATCGCTTCTTATTTCATTGATTTAGGCTAAGGTAGTTATTTGTAGTTTGTAGGCTAAAGTTCCCGCTTCTTAGAATGAGTCTGTGCTGCTTAGTTTAGCTCTTAGTTTAACATGTGAATGGTTAACTCTGTTACTCTAGGCAATATTAATAAACAAGATTGAATCATTGGTCTTAAATTGGTTTTGAGTTCCCGCAAAATACAATGTTCTCCATGTAGCTACCGGTTAGGTTATTCCAACATGCAAAGTGCCATTGCCTCTGTACCATGGTTTTCCGGTAAAGTTGTATTGTATTACAGGGTGTGATTTCGAACTGAAAATATAGTAAATTTGTATTGTATTATAGGGTGTGATTTCGGTTTTATTGTAGTGTATTACAGGGCAATGTAACCTAAGAAAACAACTACTTTTTCGGTAAATTTACAGTTTCATCCATTATGGGGAAACTGGAATAAAAATATATTTGTTGCATCAGAGATAGTGTAGTTCCAACGAATTTAACGTTTATTTTGACCGCAAACCATCCGATTTGGAGATTTACTAAGTTGTTCTAGAATGCAGAAAGACTCTACTTCATCCCAACAATTATGGGGGACACCAGGTGGGAACCGGGGTTTTGGGTGGGGGGGGGCGTCAAATGATATTTGCAATAAATGAATACTTATCCTTCCACCACCCCTCCCCCTATACCCCTATCTAGCCCTACTGGGGGGGGCCCTCCGCCCCCCCCTGCGACCCCCCCTTAAGGCCACAGTGATTTTCAGGGCACTACTGAACCTAATAAACCCACCTAACCCAGCCTAGGGGCTCTGTACCCCTACCTAGGGGCCCTGTACCCCTACCTAGGGGCCCTGTACCCCTACCTAGGGGCCCTGTACCCCTACCTAGGCCTACTGGGGGGGGGGGGCTCCGCCCCCTTTAAGCCCACAGTGAATTTTGGGACACTACCGAACCTAATACAACCACCTAACCTAGGGCCCTGTACCCCTACCTAGGCCTACCCCTGCGAGGCCACCCCCCCCCCCCCCCTTACAGCCACTACCTAACACATCCATCAAACCAAATCCAAAGGAATGGTACTGCTGCATACATCGTTATACTATCACCATTATAATATACTCTATAAATTAATGAAGCTTACCTTAAACTTGTGGTTCATCAAGATGTGTTGCTGCTTTGAGGAAAACGTGAAGCCGTTGGGAAGATTCCTTGACATGCAGGCCAATTTTGATTTTGTCAAATTAAATTGTGTCTCTGGCACAAATGCACTAGTTTTTCAACAAATTCATTGTAAGTTACAAAACAGTCAGGACAAGAAAATGGAATTTCAACTTCTTGTGCAACATGAGATGACGCCCTTTCTATGGTCTCCATGTCTAAAAATGAAATGAAATGCCTGGGAAGATATTGTATTGTCGCGCTGTTGTATTGTCGCGCTGTGATTGGCCAAACATGTATGACGTCATAGTGGACAGGCGCTCTGATTGGCCAAACGTGTAAGATTTCATAGTGGACTAGTTTGTCAGCGGATTATAGTGGTTACAGGGCTCATTTAAGCAAATACAAGACACAGTCAACAATAACAACAGACTTAGAAAATATCTGGGAGGAAGACATGAGTAGCGTGAGTTTGATCGTCGATATATAAAGAACTAGGCATTTGCGACAGATAATATTTTACAGAAATACTACAAAAGACTTGCTTTACTCGGGAAATATATTATTATAATAGATTTCCCATAATGGATGAAACTGTAAATTTTCCACTTTTTCTTATACAAAAAATTACGCTCTTCGAAAATGACACTCGTTCCCATTGCAAATGAAGTTTCAGAAATACATATACTGTACATCTATATCCTACGATAATGGGGGACCCCCAGTGAGGTTTTGGGTGGGGAAAACATACTGGGGAAACGATATATAAACGTAAAACAAGCTTTTTCTTCTCTATACATTACCTTCTTGAATTTATTATAATCGGAGGAAAATTCGGTAAATGTGTAGGAGAGCTCCGCGGAAGATCTTGAAGAATTTAAACACCTACAATTCACTATTATATCATATAGAACGCTTATATAATAGTCAATATATGAGCAGCTTCTATTTAACGAAGATATTCGTGTGTATAGTTATGTTTCACCTGGATTTTTTCTAAGTGTTTGTTTTTGTTTACTGTGTGATGTCTTGGCTAAAATGAGCTGTTTCACCGCCTTACTGCGTATGGCAAACTAGTTCTCAATGCTTTTCTAACCAATAACAGGTGTTTTCTTGACGTCACACTGTTTGAAAACCAATCATGGCGGTTTTTACAAATCTAGCCAATGCTGACACTTATTACTTCACTTATCCCTGCTATTTTTCCACCAGTTACCACAGTTTACGTGAAGTTCCGCGGAGGAATATTTTTGCACGTCTCGGATCTCCCTTCAAACTGAAAAGCTCATTTTGCCGTGAAGTATGGAGTAATTAGCAGGACCTTCATCCCGTTCTGACTGTGTCACTTGTGACAATTGCTTTATTTCTTATGGGGATTTTTGTGTACATTATTCAGGGAAAGTTGATTTGCTAATTGCATTTGCTCAACGTCATGGTTTGATTTTGGCAGAGAAAAAGTGCCCTAATTGTGAAAATGTGTGCCGTATAGATTACAACAAATTAGCATTCCGGTGTGATCGTAGTGTGGTTACTCGTGGGAAAAGGAAGAGGAGGTGCAATTTTTTCGTGTCTTGTTTCAAAGGTAAGTTAGATATTGAGACTAATTTGAAGTTTGTGTTCCTTTTTTTGCAAAAGGCGTTTTCATTTGAATTTGTTTCGTTTGAACTGAAACTCAATGTGGCCTTAAGGGGGGATCGCAGGGGGGGGCGGACGGTAGGCCTAGGTAGGGGTACAGGGCCCCATAGGCTAGGTTAGGTGGGTGTCTTAGGTTCGGTGGTGCCCTGAAAATTACTGTGGCCTTAAGGGGGGGTCGCAGGGGGGGCGGAGCCCCCCCCCCCCCCCCCCCCCCGGTAGGCCTAGGTAGGGGTACATGGCCCCCAGGGTAGGGTAGGTAGTTGTATTAGGTTCGGTAGTGCCCCGAAAAATCACTTTTCTCCTCCTCCCCCACCCAAAAACCCCGCTTCCCACTGGGGTCCCCCATAATTGTAGTAGTAGGTTTATGCTTACATTTTCTGTGTAAGAGTTAGGTGGTTGTAGGAGGATTATCTCACAGTTTCAAGGTAACTGTAGCTCTAATTTACTGTTTTCTTTCGTTTTCTACTTTTAGAAACTTTTAAATCGAGCGCGGAGCTCTCCTACACATTTACCGAAAATTCAAAACTGTATAACTGGATAAACTTTGGAGGAGCTGTTGCAAAGATTATTTCATGAAAAAATACAGTAACCAGTGCTGCCAACGTCTGATGTAGATCAAATGTTAGCATTCCATGCTAACATTAGCACCCATTTGTACGTACGTTCGTGCATACCAGTTTTCGGCCTGCACAAATATCACTCCCCCTGCGCAGAAGCTTTTCCCCCTCCAATTACTTATTTTATTATCGTATAATCATCTCATTTTATATTCCCATTCAATATTATTTATCATACATTCCATATTATCTTCCTATATTGTTTTTATTTCTTTTCTTTTGTTATTTCCTTCTAACTCCCCTGTTTCACATAAATTCTTGCTCTGGACATGTTTCCCTATCCAATTCATTCATGCTTTTCCCTTAACCAATCACGATCCGATCCGTATTCAAAGTTTACACAGGGGGGTTGTCTACTGATATTTCCCTACCCCCCCCCTTCCTTTATCTCTTTGAGTGGTCTGTTCATGCCCCTTCCTCCAAATCCTTTTCCCTTGAAACCTTTGTCCTAGTAAGGTGTGCATCATGTCAAGTGAGGTTTATTTTTTCGTATTTTGCGATGGAGGAAGTTATAGAAACTTGTAACGGCTACAGTATTCTGTACCTAAAAGCAGTTGCTAAATTCCATGGTGATTTTTATGATTCTTCAGCCAATGTTTATAATTTCCTGAAATCACACAACGTAATTCCTCAACTCTTACAGTGCCCAAAGTGCTGTTCTCTTTTATGTTATAGGAAAGTCATTCACGTGTTTTATTATAATTCTGAATCCATCATACCTAAAACTAAGAAGAAACGTCGTTGTGGTTATACCGTTACTTCCTATAAAGGTACATTTTTGGGGAAAAGTCGTCTACCCCCATGGAAGATAATATTATTTGCAAACCACTTTTTGCATAAACATTCGGACCATGAGACCCTCATGGATGGTATCGACATATCCTCGAAAACTAGTGTCGATTGGAGAAGTTTCTGTTCCAAGGTTACCGAATACTTCTTCGATAATCAAGAGGTGGTTGGTGGTGATGGAGTAACAGTTGAAATAGACGAATCTCATCTTTGTAAAGCTAAATACAACCGTGGTAGACCGTTAAGTGCCATATGGGTCTTTGGGGGTATTGAATGTGTATCCAAGAAATTTTTCATTATATCTTTAGTTCCCCCCCTTTCTACTAAACGAGATTCTGCTACTCTAATTCCCCTCATTCAGAAATATATCAAACCTGGTACTGTTATTATCAGTGATAAGTGGTCTGCATACAACTCTCTTTTGGAAATTGGTTACGAATATGAGTCTATTAATCATTCTGAACATTTCGTTGACCCCTTAGATCCAACCATCCATACTCAAAATATAGAACGGCTCTGGAGAGAAGTGAAGGAGTGGGTTCAGAGATCTGGAATGAAGACTGAATATTTCAAGCAATATTTTTCCAGGTTCTTTTTTACCCACTACTATCCAGAACATACGTTACTGCTCCACTTCTTCATCACTGCCAGTCGCCTCTACCCTCCTATACAACAACAGCCAATGGACCCCCTAGACCCACAAGACCCTGATGCCCCTCATCCGTCCACTTCCCAGTCATAGGAGTTAATCCGTCAGTCTCACCCTCCCGTGACCCACAAGTTCTGTCGCCGTCTTCATAAAAGTTAGTCATTCCTCAATAGTCATTATATGTGTTTTGTGACCGGGGTACTTCTAGGTCAGGTTAGGTGGATTTGTTAGGTTCTGTGCCCTTTTTGTACTTTTTATATATTGTGTAAAAGTTATATGGAAACATTATTTAAAATACGTATGGAAATATCTAGCATTGCTACCGTTAGTTATGTCATTGTGTCGTTGGTAACTCTGTGTACCATATGTCAACGTTGGTATCACTGTGTATCATTGGCAACGTTGCTAATGTTATCGTTCGCAGTACATTCGTAAGTGAAGTGACACCGTTGAACAAGTGCATATATTTAAATATTTTAACTCAACATATATGTCAACAGTGATAATATTTAACCATTTTAACAGAAAATATGCTTTCCTCTAGGAAATAACGTGATTTAACGGGTTCCACCTTCATTTCATCCGTAATAACATCAACCAACTCGTCATCTTAAAGTTAGACGGACTGGTTGATCTG
This sequence comes from Palaemon carinicauda, assembly GCF_036898095.1. Classification (NCBI taxonomy): domain Eukaryota; kingdom Metazoa; phylum Arthropoda; class Malacostraca; order Decapoda; family Palaemonidae; genus Palaemon; species Palaemon carinicauda. The sequence continues at coordinate 103,104,310 of NC_090732.1, forward strand.
TTTGATTGCGGTTGAAATGAAGGTCAAATCATGTTATTTACTATAGGAAAACATATATTTTCTGTTCGAAATCACACCCTGTAATACAATACAAATTTACCGTGATTTTGAACAGAAATTATGTTTTCCTATCGTAAATATGACAAATTCGAAGATAATTTGTATTTTTCCTAACCATACAAACCTTAGCTATTTACATTGGGTTAACCTTTTAGCGTAGCTGAAATGGCGAGCCATTAGAATTTAACGAAGGTGTATTACCCCCACGCTAATTAGGGGGGTTGGGGGGTAGGGGAGTGGTAGCTAGCTACCCCTCCCCCCCCCACACACACACACACACCGGTGAATGCTTCATTTTCACTTAGAAGTAGGACTCTTCTTGGGGGACTGGGCTGGCGGGCAAATATATGTAAATAGCTAAGGTTTGTATGGTTAGGAAAAATACAAATTATTTTTGAATTTGTCATTTGTTCCGTAACGGAAATACAAACCTCGCTATTTACATTGGGTGACTTACCCCTTAGGAAGGGTGGAAAGTCTCCAGCCATACTGGCTTTGACTTTACCCGGGGACTCAGAATCCGAGTGAGTCGCACTCGAGAAAAGGAGTCCCTGCACCTCACAAGTTCCTTGATCCGCAAGGAACCGTGTTGCCTACATAAGCTTGTGTGTGAAGGAAGAAGTGTGACCCGTCATGGCCAGCCTGGCGAGTCTGAGCGTATTTCCAGAACACGGCCTTACCCCGTAAACGCAGAGCATGGCACATGCAAGAGCAGGAAGAATCTTCAGGGAGGTCTGAGCAACATTCTTCTTTCCAGAACCTGGGTTAGCCCTTCCCCGTCAGTCCCTGGAAGGGTTTTGCCAGGGAGCTTTCCGTTCGAGATTTCTCCATCGGCCAAGGGGTGACTGGTTTACCCCTTCCTCTTCCTCATCTCGTGAAAGGGGTTTACCAGGTCCTTTCCCTCCTCGGTTGCGACCCGAGGTTTTGTTCAAGGAAGCTACAGGAAGGTCATAGGTACTTTCCTCCTCTCGGGCTCAGGCACCTTGGCGGTTCGTCGTTAAGTATCGAACTTGCGGGCAAGCTCGATGTTGGACCATCTGGATGCAATGACCGAGGGCTTCCTTTCGGGTGTCTCATCCGTGGATGTCGACAACCTCAGACACCCTTCCATCCTTGGGAAGAGTTTGTTTGTGCCCAAGGACAGAGACATAGACAGCGGTTGTGCGGAGGAAGTCGACTTCCGTTTTCACTCCTCCAAGGCGCTTTCTTCCAGACCCTGCAGGGCTCCAGCGCCTCTTTCTTTCAGCCACGTCGGCCTAAGTTATCGGACCAGCTACGACATCTGAGACAAGGTGTCCAATAGCAGTCCTCTCCTGTCAGGAACAGGTGGCACGGGAGCCGGGGGGGCATAGTCCTAGAGGGTGCGGCAGAGTTCACGAACTGTAGGATTGGCAACCCCCCCTTGCAGGTTTCACGCTGGGAGGATGCCTAAGGTTACTCATCCGGATGACAGCTTCCCAATGCCCATTCCTGCACGATCTCCGTGATCAGCCAAGGATATCGCGCCTGCCGTCTCTGTCAGCGAATTCAGTGTCTCTGAACCTCTATGCCATAGGGTCGGCAAGAGTTTGTCCGTTTGGACAGAATGATCCATGCCTTAGGAGAAGGTCCTCCATAGGATCGTCGATGGCTTCACCCCCCCCGGCTTCTTCAGTCGATCTTTTCTCTTAAGAAAGTATCTGAGACGGGAATTCCGTAGTCGACCTCTCAGCTCTGATCAAGTTTGTCGAACAAACTTCGTCCATCATGGAACAGCAGAATCGATCAGACTGGTAACGAGGCGACAGGACTCCTTAGGCCCTGGATCGGAAGGACTGGTACTTTCAGTTTCCATTCCATCCATTTTCCAGGAAGCTCGTGGAATTCAGCCTAGACTACAGGTATTCCTGCTTAAGATGCAGTGTGGAGATCCCGCCGTGGCATCGCAGGTTTTCCCCAGAGAACTCTTCCTGCTTTTCTCATGGCCGCTCGGGAGCAGGCTTCCGCCTCCTTCGCCTTCTGGAGGTCTGGTCAACTCTGGTAGGCTCGGGTTCGACCTTCTTCAACGCCGGGACAAACTTCCGGATCCTTACCATGAGTGGAGGTTCATGGTAGTTTCCTAGGTGCCTTCTCGTCTTCGGCCTCAACATCTGGAGTATCTAGCCATGATATTGAGTCAGCGGCTTTACCACGTTGGAAACCCCGCTTCTCGTCCGTCCAGCGAGGTTAAGCAACGTCGGGTCTGGTTGGTACTTGGATGGGTGACCGCCTGGGGACGCCGGATTCTGTTGCCGCCTCCTCCGAGCCTTCCCTTCAGTTGACTGTGGCAAGGCTGAGGTGAATCGCAGTACAGTGGAACCTCTACACACGAACGTATCTACATCTGAATTTTCCAACATCCGAAGTAAAATTCGAGCAAATTTTTTACTACACCCGAATTTTATTTCGACACACGAAGTAAACATTACGCCATTGAGCGTCGAGTGCTCAGTTCTCTATTATTGTGTGTATCGTGTGGTTGTCCTCTGTTTGGTCTGTTAATAACAGTGCTTATTTTCTTCCTTTTCTCACATTTCCTTTTTGATTTTACCTATAATCATGGTGCCTAAGAAGCTAAGTTTCAGTACAGGAAGAAGGCAATTCTTTCATTAGAATTGAAGCAAGAAATTATAGAAAAACATGAGAGCAGTGTGCATGTGAGTGATACTGTATGGCTAAACAATATTTCCGGAATAGGCCTATGATCTCGAGGATCATCAAGCTGAAGGCAGCCATTAAAGCAAATAACCATCGAAGGGGATCACCATTATTACAAGACATCTTAGCAATACCCTGGAAGAGATAGAACGCCTTTTTTTGATAGGGATAAAGGACAAAGAGATTGTTGGCAACGATCATTTGTGAGAAGGGCCAGCGTGATAAACAGAAAGAAAGAAAAAAGTGAAGCAAAGAAAACCATGATAGCATTAACAAGCTCTTTTAAATAAGACTTCTCTCTTTTTCTGTTTCTCTCTAAACATAGCATTAACATGTTCTTTAAATAAAATATCTCTCTCTCTCTCTCTCTCTCTCTCTCTCTCTCTCTCTCTCGTCCTTCGTCGCTGTTATAGTGTTAGATACGTCTATTATTTTTTTTTCCGAGAGAGAGAGAGAGATTAAACAAAAATGTGTTAAGTGTTCATATGATATTTAACAGCGTCAACGAGTTGAAAAACAATTAAATGTAACTAAGAAAGTAATAACAGCTAATCTGAATTCCTTTATTAACTAAAACAAATATTGATACAAACACACTCGTGTGTGCGTATGCACAAACACACACAGGTGCAAAAATTGCTACGCAGTAAGAGAGACGGTCGGGGAGGAGGTAGAGATGGTGACTGCGATAACATACCGTAACTCGTCACTGAAAGTGATGAAAATAAAAAATCAAAAGAAAAAAAATGTAACAAATATGGAATATAAAAATAAGAAAAAAATAAATAAGTTATACAAAAATAAATAAGCTAAGTTAGATTAAAATTTCCGTAGTGTAAGTTACAGTATGTTATCGCAGTCACCACCTACCTCCTCGCCGATCGTGTCTCCTCGTGCGTTTGTGTGTGTGTTTGCGCATACGCACACTAGTGTGTTTGTATCAATATTTGTTTTAGTTAATATAGGAATTCAGATTCGCTGATATTGTTTTTTTAGTTACATTTAACTGTCTTTCAACTCGTTAACGCTGTTAAAAATCATATGTACACAACACATTTTTGTTTAATCTCTCTCTCTCTCAGAAAAAAATTAATAGACGTCTCTAACACTAACAATGAAGAAGAACAAGAGAGAGAGAGAGAGAGAGAGAGAGAGAGAGAGAGAGAGAGAGTATTTATTTAAAGAACATGTTAACACCGTGTCTACCTTCTCGCCGATCGTCCGTCTCCTCCTGGCGTAGCAAATCCTACACCTGCGTTGGCCTGTCTCTAAGGTAAAGTGGCAATATAACACATTTTTTATTTATTATTTCTTTATAATTATCTTTTTTACATGCTTCTTTCATATTATGTAGTTATGTTATTGTTATGTGTAATTATGTGTAGCCATTTATTAAGGATTTATTAAGGGTTTTTAGGCTGAGGAACGAATTAAATGAATTACCATGTAGTCTTATGGGAAAATTCGTTTCTACATCCGAAGATTGTTGTGGAACGAATTAAATTCGTATGTAGAGGTACCACTGTACCTGTTTTCAGTCGGGCAGAGCTTTCAGCCCTACCTTGGAACGTTTCTTAGGTCTCTTTCCTCAGTGGCCCGTCTAAAGTTCCGATTGGTCGCCTCAGGATAAGTTCCCTGTGGGGCGGCCCAAGTTCCGGTGGTTTGAAAGCAACGATTAACCGGACTTTCTGGCCCCTATGGGACCAGCGGGACGATTAGACCTGCAATGGGGGTTGACCTATGGAACCTCTTGATGGTAGTGGATATTCTTGTCCTTTCCCCGCATTTTTGATGCTGTTCTCGGACTCGTCAAAGAAAGGGGGGGGGGCCATGTTCCGGTCCAGGCCTATGGTCAGGACCTGAAGGATACCTCTCCATCATTCAGGCAGGCTTAGGGGCCGTAGTCTGGCCCCTCTACAGATCCTACAGCTCCTGCCTAGTCGCTCCGTGCGCGACGACTTCATGGTACTGGCGTGTTCTAACCAGCAAGGGATGCATTTTCATACCTTCGCATCTTGCAGTAGAGATACTGAGATGATTCGAGATCCTCTCAATACCGCCATCGGCTCGCTCATTCCGGCAGAGGAATGTTCTCTCCGACTATCCGAGCAGAGCCTCGTAGAGAGAGTGTACCTGGGGGTCTTTGGCCTTGAGTAACCAGCAAGTCCTGGTCTGGGGGACCTGATCGCGACAGCTTGGATCCTCAAGCCTCCGCTGTTCTTCCCCCGGTCTCAGACCCCGAGACTCTGGCAAGATGCATTCCGTTGATGGTCGGACAACATCGACGCCTGCGTCTTCCCTCCTTTGTTGTCTGTTGAGAATGGGTCTCAACAAGACCAGGTTGTCTGTCAACTTTTCAATGGCCCGGAGAGCTCCACTGGGACTATACGCAGAACGGTTTCCGGACCCGCTGCTTCCCCTGACGGAACTCCCGGGAGAGCTTCTCCCACGGCACAGGGTACTCAAACAACCACACTGCAACATCTTTCATGAGCCCGGGGCGTTGCTTCGGCTTCATGCCTGGAGACACTACGCCTCCTCCTCAAGAAGAGACAACCCGCTACAGTTGCGGGACGGAGGTCGCGTCATCTGCGATAGTCATCCGCAGGGGTCTTCCAGGCGAAGTGGAGAGTCTTCGGTGGTTGGTGTCGTGGGAGATATACCTCTTCCCTTGAGGCCTCTTCTCCAGCAATAACGAACTTATTGCCTTTCGGCGGGAGGAAACTCCTTTCCGCTCTCGGCAATGAAGCCTGTCGCTCAGCCTTTCCCTGGCCTTCGGGCTTAAGGAATAACTTTTTCTTTCCCGGTGGACCTTTCCTCTCTCATGCGAAGCTGCGAACGTCCCAGCCCTAGTCGGAGTGAGACCTCCAACATGGAGCCATGCTCCATGTTGGACTTTTTAGTCCCTTTTTAGTCCCTTAAGAGATCTTCTCAAGACCCTTTACATCAGGCCTCTGATCGTATTCCGTCTTGGGGCTCCTGCCCACTCTGGCCGCGGCCAGTGTGTAAGCAATCTTCTTGGTCTCGTACGACTCCGCCCTTTCTAAGGAATGGGGGAAGGCAACATTCAGGTTCACTCCTGAGTTGTTGGCTAGACTCAGAATCTTGGGGTCCTGGCCCTTCGGTCCAATTCCTTCAAGGTTTTGAGTCACCATTCTGTATCTGATGTCCCAAAACCTTCTCCTTCTTGCCAGTAAAGGAATCGAGAGGTTAGCTTTGGGAACAGCTGCAGTTTGTCCTCACATGCAGCCGGTTTGGGAGCACAAGAAGGACACGGGGGAGAGTCACCAGTATACCTCTTCAGCTCGGACTCAAGGACATTCATCTCGACCTGACTCCAGACCCTCCCCCCGTCGCGTCGCCCTACAGCACGATGTCGGATACATCGCAACGTCCCTCGCCTTCGAGTAATACTACTCTGTGACGCAGATGCTACAAGCTGGGGTCTGGAAGCGTCTAATGACCTTCGCAGTCCACTTCCTGCAGGGCGTGACCCACAGGAGTTTCGATTCGTTTCTATCGCTCTGTGTTGGCTACACAACAGCTGGTCTAAACTCAGGCTCCTTTTTGGACAGGTAGCAGAAGGTTGAGGGCATTTTTATCAGGTTTTAGTCTGCATGAACGAAAGAAGTAGGCCTGGCCCTTACTTCTTTCTTCATCATCCCCTCTACTGGGAAGCAGCATCCTGGTCTCTGCATAGCTGACCTCGAACCTCTGCAGGTAAACCATGCTTCCTTGTGTTCCGAGTATTGAGTCAATACTGTCGCGTCCCCCATACCCTGACGAGGTGGTATTGGGAACGTCCTAACCCAGAGTTCCGTGTAGAACTCCAGGTCAACTGCCTAGGACGGGTCACACTTTCTTCCTTCACACACAAGCTTATGTAGGCCACACGGTTCCTTGCGGAGCAAGGAACTTGTGAGGTGCAGGGACTCCTTTTCTCGAGTGCGACTCACTCGGATTCTGAGTCCCCGGGTAAAGTCAAAGCCACGGCTGGGGACTTTCCACCCTTCCTAAGGGGTAAGTCACCCAATGTAAATAACGTGGTTTGTATTTCCGTTACGGAAGAAATGACAAATTCGAAGATTATTTGTATTTTTCCTAACCATACAAACCTTAGCTATTTACATATATTTGCCTGCCAGCCCTGTCCCCCAAGACAAGTCCTACCTCTAAGTGAAAGTGAAGCATTCACCGGTGTGTGAGGGGGGGGGAGGGGTAGCTAGCTACCACTCCCCTTCCCCCCCCCCCCCCCCCCCCCCCCCGCTAACTAGCGCGGGGGTAATACACCCTCGTTAAATTCTAATGGCTCGCCATTTCAGCTACGCTAAAAGGTAAACCCAATGTAAATAGCTAAGGTTTGTATGGTTAGGAAAAATACAAATTATCTTCGAATTTGTCATATTTACGATAGGAAAACATAATTTTCAATATTTAACTTAGCCGGTGAATATATAGCTGCAACTCTGTTGCTCGACAGACAACTCTACGGAAAAACTCGCCAGCGATCGCTACACAGGTTGCGGGTGTGCCCAACAGCGCCATCTGTCGACCAGATACCCAGCTCTCATGTAAACAAAGACTCAATTTTCTCTCTGTCGAGGTGTCGACAAGACGTACTTTACTCGCTGTTGCTAAACTGGAGTTTGTTCCGTAACCGAAATACAAACCACGCTATTTACAAAGGGTTATTACTTTTAGCGTAGCTGAAATGGCGAGCCATTAGAATTTAACGAGGGTGTATTACCCCCGCGCTAGTTAGCGGGGGGGTAGGGGAGTGGTAGCTAGCTACCCCTCCTCCCCCTCACACACAGGTGAATACTCACTTTCACTTTTGGCTCGGACTGTGACAGACGTCTCTGTCTTGGTCCTCGCTGGGCAGCCATTGTCTGTTTTGTCTTTACTTAATCGCTTACTTTTCTTTTACTCAATATATATGTAAACATGTTTTCATGTTTGTATATATATTTGAGTATAGAAATAAGTAAGTTTCCTTTTCAGATGTGTGTGTGTAGTGTACGATATCTACGTGGAGGCCTCGGCAGTTAGGCCACCACGGCCTAATTTTATGGGTTGCGATCGAGTTTGACTTCGGTCTTTCTCTCTCTCTCTCTCTTGAGGTCGTTCACCCTTTTACTATGTTTTACTACGCCCTTGTAGCTTCCTTCCCGTGTGGGTGGGGTTGCTACGCCGTACATTTTGTCTCAATTAGTTTATGAATCTAATTGTAGTTGTTAATTTTTCAGCTTGTAGAACGATTCCTTTCGGGGTTTTCGTTTTTTCTTTAGTGTTCATTCATTTTTTAAATTACATAATTACATAGTTACATAATTATAATTGTTATAATTCTGTTTTGATTACAGCTCTCCTTCCGCGAGTGTAAGTGGTTGTGAGGGCACGTGCCTGTTATGTAATTCTTGTTCCTTTTCCTCGGGATTCCTCTTCGGAGCCTTCCCGGGGGAATGAATGTGTACTAATATTATTTGTTTTATTTTTTTACAGTTACCGATCTAGTTCGTTTCTGTAATATAGCAACGGTGTGAGCTGTCTGGTTGAGTCCTGGGGATTCGGCTGTTGCTGCCTCCCCCCTTGTATTGTCGTCAGGGGCGTGTCTCCTTCTACTGGTAGTACTCCCGTGTCGACGGACAGCTCTCCAGTTCATTTTAGAACAGTCAGGAGGCTTGCCTCCTTGGGCGGATAACTTTCCTTCCGAGGGAAGTTTTTTTCCTGTCCAGGCTTGAGCTTTTCCTCTTTTGGGGGGTTCTTCTCTTGCCTTTTTTTCGTGCGACTATGCTCTTGGTGCTGAGCGGTCGCACCTGCAGTTTCGCTCAAGGGGCTGGGCAACTGCAGGAGCTCCTCTTCGGAGGATTGCCCCTTTTAGGTCACTGGCTGACCAGTCTCTTCCACGAAGTGTTTCTCTTTCGTTCGCGAGAGAGTACACTCATAGAGACTCCTCTTCGGAGGTTTCTTCTGTTGCTGTTGCTGTTGGCCTCCCTCGCCGTAAGGCCCTCCGTCCGCCTCGTCGTAAGGGCCTCTCATCTCCCTATAAGGGTGCTTGAGGCGCCTTTTTGAATCTCCGTTTGCAGCCTACAACTTCTTTTTCTCGATCTTCCGTCTTGGTGCAGATGGACAGCAGTCTAATCTCGTCTTCCGACGGGCAACGGTCTTCCCGACGGACAACGGTCTTCCCGACGGACAGCGGTCTTCCGACGGACATCAGTCTCCCCGACGGACAGCGGTCTTCCGACGGACATCAGTCTCCCGGCGGACAACGATCCCTTCGGGGCAAAGGGTTGCCCCCACGGGGGTTCTTCCCTTGCGTGTCAGGGTTTCCCTGCGCGCCCTTCTGTTCGTCAGCGCTCTCCTGTTCGTCAGCGCTTTCAAGATGATCTTCCCTGCGGTTCCTGTTACGTGCCCTGTGCGCTCACGTTCGCCCTCGCGATCTAGAACTTCGGTTCAGGTCGGGGTCAAGGACTCTTCTTTACGCAGGCTTCCACGCGTAGCCTTCTGCTCGTCAGCGATCATCAGCTCGTCAGCGATCATCAGCTCGTCAGCGATCGTCAGCTCGTCAGCGATCATCAGCTCGCCAGCGATCTCCGGATCGCCCACGTGTGTTACAGCTGGCACGCCAACGTTCTCCAACACTTCTGAAGGAACATGGTTCGCCAGCTACTAGCTCAACTGCGGATGCTGATCGCCATCGCGCGACCCTCAACTGCAGATGCTGATCGCCATCGCGCGACCCTCAACTGCGGATGCTGATCGCCATCGCGCGACCCTCAACTGCGGATGCTGATCGCCATCGCGCGACCCTCAACTGCAGATGCTGATCGCCATCGCGCGACCCTCAACTGCGGATGCTGATCGCCATCGCGTGACCCTCAACTGCGGATGCTGATCGCCATCGCGCGACCCTCAACTGCGGATGCTGATCGCCATCGCGCGACCCTCAACTGCGTGCCATCGCACAACCCTGAACGATTGCCCGCTTACGCATGCTGCTCCTCATCGCACCACCCTGAACGATCGCCCTCCTGCAGATGCTGATCACCATCGCACCCTTTCACGCGATCATTCACCTGCGCATGCTGCTCGCCATCGCACAACCCTGAACGATTGCCCGCTTACGCATGCTGCTCCTCATCGCACAACCCTGAACGATCGCCCTCTTGCGGATGCTGATCACCATCGCACCCTTTCACGCGATCATTCACCTGCGCATGCTGCTTGCCATCGCACAACCCTGAACGATTGCCCGCTTACGCATGCTGCTCCTCATCGCACCACCCTGAACGATCGCCCTCCTGCAGATGCTGATCACCATCGCACCCTTTCACGCGATCATTCACCTGCGCATGCTGCTCGCCATCGCACAACCCTGCACGATTGCCCGCTTACGCATGCTGCTCCTCATCGCACAACCCTGAACGCTCGCCCTCTTGCGGATGCTGATCACCATCGCACCCTATCACGCGATCATTCACCTACACATGCTGCTCGCCATCGCTTACCGCCAGCGATCTTCTTCACCTACGCGGCAGCACGATCCCTCGCCGTCACGCCCATTCGCCCGCGCGATCGCTCGCCTGCGCGCCCGCGCGATCGCTCGCCTGCGCGCCCGCGCGATCGCTCGCCTGCGCGCCCGCGCGATCGCTCGCCTGCGCGCCCTCGCGACCGCTCGCCTGCGCGCCCGCGCGACCACTCGCCTGTGCGCCCGCGCGACCATTCGCCTTTGCGCGACCGTTCGCCCTCGCGCGACCATAGTTCGCGGCGAATTCCACAGCCGGTGGTAGCAGCAGGGACGCCTGCTCCTAGGCGGCACTCGGGATCACCTCCATCCAAGCACAGGTTGGTAGTGCAGGACGAAGACAGGTCAGTACAGCATTCTTCCCACCTTCTTTTCAGGCAGGAACCGTCGTGTCCTCTCCAAAGGATCGCCCGATCCCTTTCACCTTAGCGAGGATTTCGGACTCTGTGTCCTTGGAGCAGCAGACATGGTTTGATCCGCTGGCACGGGCGTTAATGAGGGTTATGAAACCAGCACTCACCGGCCAGGGTAACAAACCAGCGGCTGTCTCTCCTACGCTGAAGAGAAAGAGAGGAGTGGACTTCGTGGTGACTTCCCCCAGGGCGAAGTTGGTTCCCAAGAGGTCGGTCTCGAGGGTCCCCACTCCTGCACGAGTACTCTCTCCTTCTCCCGCCCTGGAAGGATTTTTGGCGGGGGGGCTTTCCGTTGAAGATTTCTCCATCGGACAAGGGGTGACTGCTTACCTCTTCCTCTGGGAGCTTACCAGGTTCTTTCCCTCCTCGGTTACGGCCCGAGGTTTGGTTCAAGGAAGCTACAGGAAGATCAAGGGTACTTTCCTCCTCTCGAGCTCAGGCACCTTGGCCTTTCGTCGTTAAGTATCTACTTGCGGACAAGCTCGATGTTGTACCATCTGGACGCACTGACTGAAGGCTTCCTTCGGGTGTCTCATCTGTGGAGGTCAACGACCTCAGACACCCTTCCATCCTTGAGAAGAGTTTTGTCTTTGCCCAAGGACAGAGACTTAAACATCTGCTGTGCGGAGTAAATCGACTTCCGGTTTCACTCCTCCAAGGCGCTTTCTTCCAGACTCTGCAGGGCTCCAGCTCCCTTTTCTTTCAACCACGTCGGCCTAAGTTATCGGCTACGACAACTGGGACAAGGTGTCCAATTGCAGTTTCCTCCTGTCAGGAACAGATGGCACGGGAGACTCCCCCGGGGGGGGGCATAGTCCTAAAAGGAGTTCACGAACTCTAGGATTGCAGGTTTTTTCGCTGGGAGGATGCTTAAGGTTACTCATCCGAACGACAGCTTCCCGATGCCCATTCCCGCACAATCTCTGGGAGTAGCCAAGGATATCGCGCCTGCCGTCTCTGTCAGCGAATTCAGTGTCTCTGAACCTCTATGCCATAGCATCAGCAGAGTTGCCCGGTTGGGCAGAATGATCCATACCTTAGGCGAAGGTCTTCCTTAGGATCATCGACGGCTTCACCCCCGGCCCCCTCAGTCGATCCTTTCTTGTAAGGAAGGATCTGAGAGGGGATGTCCATAGTCGACCTCTCAGCCCTGATCAAGTTTGTCGAACAAACTTCGGCCAGCGTAGACCAGCAGAATCGATCAGACTGGTAACGAGGCGACAGGACTCCTTTAACCCTGGATCGGAAGGACGGGTACTTTCAGTTTCCATTCCATCCATCTTCCAGGGTGCTCGTCGAATTCAGCCTAAACTGCAAGTATTCCTGCTTATGATGCAGTGTGGCTATCCCGCCGTGGCATAGCAGGTGTGTTTCCCCAGAGAACTCTCCCTGCCTTCCTTTTGGCCGCTCAGGTGCAGACTTCCGCCTCCTCTGCTGTTTGGAGGGCTGGTCAACTCCGGTAGGCTCGGGTTTCGACCTTCTTCAGCGCCGGGAAAAGCTTCCGAATGCTGACCATGAGTGTGGGCTCATGGTATTTTGCTTGGAGCCTTCTCTTCCTCTGCCTCAACATCTGGAGTATCTGGCCATGATATTGAGTCAACCGCCTTACCACGTTGGAAACCCCGCTTCTCGTCCGTCCAGCGAGGTTAAGCAACGTCGGTACTTGGATGGGTGACCACCTGGGGACGCCAGATTCTGTTACCACATCCTCCGAGCCTTCCTTTCGGTTGACTGTGGCAAGACTGAGGAGAGTCGCAGTACCTGTTCTCAGTCAAGCAGAGTTTTCAGCCCTACCTTGGAACGTTTCCTAGTTCTTCTTTCCTCATTGACCCGTTTATAGTCCGAACGGTCGCCTCAGGATAAGTTCCATGTGGGGCGATCCAAGTTCCGGTGGCTTCAGCCAATGTTTAACCGGACTCCCTGGCCCTATGGGACCAGCGGAACTATTAAACCTGCAATGGGTGTTGACCTATGGAGCCTCTTGATGGTAGTGGATATTCTCGTCCTTTCCCCACATTCTTGATGCGGTTCTCGGACTCGTCAAAGGAAAGGGGGGGGGGGGCATGTTCCGGTCCAGGCATATGGTCAAGACCTGAAGGATACCTCTCCATCATTCAGGCAGGCTTAAGGGCCTTAGTCTGGCCCCTCTTCAGATCCTACCGCTCCTGCCAAGTCGCCCCGTTGCGTGTCGACTTCATGCTAACCAGCAGGGGACGCATTTTCACACCTTCACATCTTGCAGTAGAGATACCGGGATGATTGAGATTCTCTCAATTCCACCATCGGCTCTCTCATTCCAGGCAGGGGAATGTTTCTCTCAGACTATCCGAGCAGAGCCTCATAGAGAGAGTGTACCTAAGGGTCTTTGACCTTGGGTAACCAGCAAGTGCTGGTCTGGGGGACCTGATCGCGACAGCTTGGAACCTCAAGCTTCCGCTAGTTTTCCCCCCAGTCTCAGACCCCGAGACTCTGGCAAGATGCATTCCGGTGATGGTGGGACAACTTCGACGCCTGCGTCTTCCCTCCTTTTTGTCTGCGGACAATGGGTCTCAACAAAACCAGGTTGTCTGTCAACCTTTCAATGGGAGAGCTCCACTGGGACTATGCGCAGAACGGTTTCTGGACCCTCTGCTTCCCCTGACGGAACTCCCGGGAGAGCTTCTCCCACGGCGCAGACTACTCAAGCAACCACACTGCGACATCTCTCCCGAACCGGGGCGTCGCTTCGGCTTCATGCCTGGAGACACTACGCTTCCTCCTCTAGAAGAGACAACCCGCTACAGTCGCGGTACGGAGGTCGCGTCATCTGCGATAGTCATCCACAGGGGTCTCCCAGGCAAAGTGAAGAGTCTAAGGTGGTTGGTGCCGTGGGAGATATACCTCTTCCCGTGAGGCCTCTTCTCCAGCAATAACGGTCTTATTGCCTTTCGGCGGGAGGAAACTCCTTTCTGCTCTTGGCAATGAAGCCTGTCGCTCAGCCTTTCCCTGACCTTCAGGCTTAAAGGAATAACTTTTTCCTGCCCGCTGGATCTATCCTCGCTCATGTGAAGCTACGATCGTCCCTGCCCTAGTCGGAGGAAGACCTCCAACTTGGAGCATGGCTCGGACTTTTAGTCCTTTAAGAGATCTTCTCAAGACCCTTTTACGACAGGCCTCGGATTGTATTCCGCCTTGGGTCTTCTGCTCACTCTGGCCACGGCCAGTGTGTAAGCAATCTTCTTGGTCTCTTACTACTCCCCCCCTTTTCTAAGGAAGTGGAGAAGGCAACATTCAGGCTCGCTCCTGAGTTGTTGGCTAGACTCAGAATCTGAGGGTCCCGACCCTTCGGTCCGATTCATTCAAGATTTTGAGTCTCCATTCTGTGTCTGATGTCCCAAGACCTTCTCTTTCTTGCCAGTACAGGAATCGAGAGGTTAGCGCTGGGAACAGCTGCAGTTTGGCCTCAGTTGCAGCCGATTTGGGAACACAAGGAGGACATGGGGGGAGAGTCACCAGTATACCTCTTCAGCCCGGACTCAAGGACATTCATCTCGACCTGTCTTCAGACCCTCCCCCGTCACGTCGCCCTACAGCACGATGTTGGATACATCGCAACGTCCCTCGCCTTCGAGTAATACTACTCTGTGACGCAGGTGCTACAAGCTGGAGTCTGGAAGCGTCTGATGACCTTCGCAGCCCGCTTCCTGCAGGGCGTGACCCACAGGAGTCTCGATACGTTTTATATCGCTCTGTGGTGGCTACACAACAGCTGGTCTAACCTCAGGCTCCTTTTTGGACAGGTAGCAGAAGGTTGAGGGCATTGTTATCAGGTTTTAGTCTGCATGAACGAAAGAAGTATGTCTGGCCCTTACTTCTTTCTTCATCATCCCCTCTACGGGGAAGCAGCATCCTGGTCTCTGCATAGCTGACCTCGAACCTCTGCAGGTAAACCATGCTTCCTTGTGTTCCGAGTATTGAGTCAATACTGTCGCGTCCCCCATACCCTGACGAGGTGGTATTGGGAACGTCCTAACCCAGAGTTCCTTCTGGAACTCCAGGTCAACTGCCTAGGACGGGTCACACTTCTTCCTTCACACACAAGCTTACGTAGGCCACATGGTTCCTTGCGGTGCAAGGAACTTGTGAGGTGCAGGGACTCCTTTTCTCGAGTGCGACTCACTCGGATTCTGAGTCCCCGGGTAAAGCCAAAGCCAGTATGGCTGGGGACTTTCCACCCTTCCTAAGGGATAAGTCACCCTTTGTAAATAGCGTGGTTTGTATTTCGGTTACGGAACAAATGACAAATTCGAAGATAATTTGTATTTTTCCTAACCATACAAACCTTAGCTATTTACACATATTTGCCCGCCAGCCCTGTCCCCCAAGACAAGTCCTACCTCTAAGTGAAAGTGAGTATTCACCTGTGTGTGAGGGGGAGGAGGGGTAGCTAGCTACCACTCCCCTACCCCCCCCGCTAACTAGCGCGGGGGTAATACACCCTCGTTAAATTCTAATGGCTCGCCATTTCAGCTACGCTAAAAGTAATAACCCTTTGTAAATAGCTAAGGTTTGTATGGTTAGGAAAAATACAAATTATCTTCGAATTTGTCATTTTTCACATCTAATTGGTGAAGTACTATATTCTAGTTTTGAGCTTTCGCAATGCAGGTGTTTTATCTTCATCTTAAATCTTGAACTCGTTTTGGCTAGATTTAATTATGGTGACAAAGAGAGTATGGACTTTCTTTCACTTTTAAATGGCCGACTCTTCCCTTAGACGGAAGTGTGTTTAGGCTTTTAGCAATTATCTTATCACGTTATAAATTATTTATAGATTTTCCTCTATATATTTTATATCTCTCCGCCTTTATTAGGCCTCTTCGATTAACTTTCCATTTATTATAAACATATAAAAATAAATTTTAATGTTTTGTTTATATGCGACCTTTCCTGAGAGTAGGCGGTCCTAACTTGGAAACCGAAGTTAATCAACGTTGAGCCCTTTATATCGTAATTAGCTTTTAAAGAGCTAAGGATTTAAAACTTTATGAAAGAATTTCTTTGATAGTCTTCGTACTGTTTTCAAAGATGAACTAACGTTTAGTTTATTTATGCTACGCAGTTGTTGACGTTCAGGGCGTTCAACATGCGCTCTATCGTTACGATAGAGAGAGAGTGTATCACGGTTTCACTTTGCAGTGAGAGTAAATCGATTCTGACGTTTTGTTCATTCTTTCTTAGCTTAAATGTTTTAAATTCTATTTGTTCCGTAACCGAAATACAAACCACGCTATTTACAAAGGGTATTACTTTTAGCGTAGCTGAAATGGCGAGCCATTAGAATTTAACGAGGGTGTATTACCCCCCGCGCTAGTTAGCGGGGGGGTAGGGGAGTGGTAGCTAGCTACCCCTCCTCCCCCTCACACACAGGTGAATACTCACTTTCACTTTTGGCTCGGACTGTGACAGACGTCTCTGTCTTGGTCCTCGCTTGGCAGCCATTGTCTGTTTTGTCTTACTTAATCGCTTACTTTTCTTTTACTCAATATATATGTAAACATGTTTTCATGTTTGTATATATATTTGAGTATAGAAATAAGTAAGTTTCCTTTTCAGATGTGTGTGTGTAGTGTACGATATCTACGTGGAGGCCTCGGCAGTTAGGCCACCACGGCCTAATTTTATGGGTTGCGATCGAGTTTGACTTCGGTCTTTCTCT